>NW_024542805.1:600000-787083 GCF_018151105.1 Drosophila obscura
AAGCACCACACCCACAAACTATACTAATCCCAGGAAAGCCAACTGGGATACATATAGTGCAAAAATGGAGGAATTACGATCTTAATCGTCTTGTGGACAATTTCACGGAAGCTTGCAATAAGGCCTTCATGGCAGCGTGCCCCCAACCAAACCAAGAGGGAAAAAGAAGCCCCCCTGGTGGTCTAAACATATAGATACCCTCCGGAAAGACTGCAGGACTCTCTTTAACGGAGCCAAAAGCAGCAGCGAGGAAGCGCACTGGGAAAATTATAAAAGTAAGCTAACCCTATACAAAAAATAAACAAGGAGAGCAAAAAGGGCCTCGGCTCCGAAATTGAAGACACGTCAGAAGCCGCAAGACTACGCAAGATCCTGTCAAAAACATCCCCCTCGGTGGGATATCTCAAGAGAACGGATGATACGTGGACAAACTCTAGTGAGGACTCCCTACACATTCTACTCGACACTCATTTTCCTGGGTGTACCATCGAGCCGGCAGACACCCCAAGTGAAGGCCCGGAAACCTCGATGGTGCACATCCTCACAAAACGGAATATTAGCTGGGCAGTAAACAGCTTTAAATCCTTCAAATCGCCTGGCCCGAACCAAGTCATTCCGGCTCAGTTACAAAAAGCCGGGGACATGGCCATCAACTGGCTGCAAAGTATCTTCAGGAAGATACTGACAGTGGGAAAAATCCCCCGAGCTTGGCTAAAGGCTAAAATAGTCTTTATCCCTAAAGCAGGGAAACCTTCACACACAACCCCAAAAGACTTCAGACAATAAGTCTATCGTCCTTTCTTCTCAAAACCTTTGAGAGACTAGTCGGGCTGCAGCTGAGGACAACCATAAATCCTCAGTGGCTGTCTGGCGCACAACATGCCTACCAAAAAGGAAAATCCACGGAAACGGCACTCATTAGTGATCTCGGCGGTAGAGAGAACCTCTACACGTCAAAGAATACTCCTTAATCGCTTTCCTAGACATTGAGGGAGCTTTTAACAACGTCATACCAGGAGCCATCACAAAGGCCCTGACTGACCTGGGAGTGGATCGTCACTTGGTGATGCTCATAGATCAATTGCTCACATGCAGGACAGTGACATCATCAATGGGATCGTCCACTCAGTCAAGGTATGTCAACAGAGGCACCCCGCAAGGTGGTGTCCTGTCTCCCCTTCTATGGAACATAGCAGTCAACAAGATTCTGTGTGACCTGGAAGGGGAGGGCTGTAAGGTGGTAGCATACGCGGACGACGTTGCCATTATCTTCTCGGGAAAATTCCCTCAAACACTCTGCGATCTAATGACCGCAAAGCTCGCGCGACTCTCAGAATGGACAGAGTCGCGTTGACTGGGAGTTAATCCCTCTAAAACGGAACTTGTGTTGTTTACAACCAAATACAAAATCCCGTCCCTCAACCCCCCAATACTAAACGGATGCAGGCTCTCCTTCAGCGACAGTGCCAGTTACTTAGGGTTGGTAATTGACAAAAAGCTTAGCTGGAACCTGAGCATCAAAGACAGAGTGAAGAAGGCTACGATAGCCCTCTACACTTGCAAGAAGGCCATTGGGCTAAAATGGGGCATGAACCCAAGAATAGTCCAATGAATTTACCTAGCAATAGTAAGACCAATACTGCTCTACGGAGTCTCAGTGTGGTGGCCTGCCCTATCGAAGGGGAACATCACTAAAAAACTGGGCAAGGTGCAGCGTACTTTTCAGAGCTATGCATCAGTGGAGCTCTGAGCACACCACAACGGATGCGCTAAATGCTATCCTATGCCTGCAGAGCCTTGACCTTGCAGGTAAGGAGCAGGCAGAAATGGCCGCAATCCGTCTTAGAGACTCTGACCAATGGGTGTCACATCACACCGGTCATGCGTCCATCCTAAATGGAAACAAAATCGTCCCCACAAAAACGGACTACTCGTTCAAGGAGTATACAGATACCCCTTCGAAACAATCATCACTCACAGAAACAACTGGCTTAGAGGGACCACCTGGTCCAAAGGGAGCCATTCGAATCTTTACTGATGGCTCAAAGCTGGACAACAAGGTCGGAGGAGGAATCTACTCCGAACAGCTGAACATAAGACAATCCTTCAGGCTCCCGGATCACTGCAGTGTCTTCCCAGCGGAAGTCATAGCGATCAAGGAAGCTTTGAGCTGTCTTCAGGAACTAGTCCCTGCGGCAACTCATATAAATATCTATAGTGACAGCCAAGCTGCGATCAAATCGCTGAATGCGATAACAACAAGCTCGGCTACCGTGGCAAACTGTCGCAAATCTCTTCATGAGATGGCTTATCAGTTCGTCATCAGCCTAATATGGGTCCCGGGCCACCAGGACATTGAAGGCAACTGCATAGCCGACGAGCTGGCCAGAGCTGGTACAACAATCCCCCTTCTCCATGATAAGGAGGATATTCGTATGCCAATGGCCACCTGCAAGCTCAAAATAAAAGAACATTTTAAGCGATTAATAAATGACAGATGGCAAACTGTGCCACTATGTCGCATAACTCGGCAAACATGGCCTAACATTATTAGGAAGCGCACCGATGAGCTTTACAACTCAGTAGGAGTAGGTGCAGCTTAGTCATACGCTCCCTTACGGGACACTGGCTAGTAGGCACACATGCAAACAGGCTGGGCGCCCCATATAACGACTTCTGTCGAAGCTGTAGAGATGAGGACGAGGAGGAGACTGTGGAACACCTGTTCTGCTCCTGTCCGGCTCTCAGTAGAAGGAGACTTCAATACTTGGGCGCTCTTTTTCTAATTGACATTTCGGACATGTCTACAATCAGTCCCAGACGGATCGCAGGCTTCATAAGGGCATCCGGATGGGATAATAGATAACATAGGGTCTCACGAGGGACAAGGGAACGATATATGCGGTATCACAATGGGCCGAAACCGGCCTAGGTGTGTCGGGTCTCTGACAATCCCGACAGCCGCCTCAACCTAACCTAACCTAACAACAAAGCGAAGAAGGCGAGATAAAATGAAAGAGCGGCCGCTGCCGTGCATAAACATAGGCTGATTAACAATGATTTGTACAGTACAAATAATGGACATAATGAAATAATGAAATAATATTTAGGCTGCTTGACCCGACAACGACTTCTTTGCCTGGAAAATCGGCTCGCTCGAGATCCGAAGACCAAGGCAAGCTTCATTACATTTATGAAAGAATATGAGGCTCTTGGTCATATGAAGGAAATGCAGACAAAAGAAATAGCAAGATCACGCTATTTCATCCCACACCATTGTGTCATAAAACCTGACAGTTTTTGATGCGTCTGCAGTTACATCGTCCGGAAAATCGCTCAACGACCTGATGCATAAAGGTCCAACAGTGCAAAATTCAATATTTTCAATATTGCTTAGGTTCAGGATGCACAAATATGTATTTGCTGCGGACATCGAAAAAATGTATCGTCAGATCTGGATCAATCCCGAAGACCAGTACTATCAGACAATAGTATGGCGCAATGATCCATCAGAAGATTTGCGATACTAAAACGAGAAGAAACGTTTGAGTTGCTTCTGGGGACGCGACTCTACTTATACCCGTACTTAGTCAGTATATACATTTTTGATCTTATGATTTTTTAGAATTAAAAAAAAAAAAAATTTTACAGGTTACATTTTTTTGCTACATCTGATATCTACATCTACATCTACAATGTATATTCTACATCTTACATGTAGATTGTACAATGTACATGTTCCATTTAGATTCTACATCTCCTCCGCTAGGGGTTGCTCGCGCACTGAACGCGGCAGAGTGTGCGAGCGAGAAGGAAAATGAGTTGCGTTGTCGTCGTTGGGAGGGTGGACAGGGGAAGCAACTGAAAATTAATTTCTTCATTCTGGCTACAATTATGATCCGATCTGATTTAGATTCGGCAATCTGGTAGATATGGGCATTCTCTACGATACTGCGTTTTAAGTTTTATTGTATCTTTAAAAATGTGCCTGCCACAGATTTTCGTCCTTTGTGGGGGCGGAAGGGGGCGGGGCAAATTTTGAAATACACTTGTAGCAGTGTGATATCACATGAGTGTGGAAACAAAATTTGGTTTCTCTAGCTCTTATAGTCTCTGAGATCTAGGCGCTCAACAAGACGGACAGACAGACAGACAGACAGACAGACGGACAGACAGACATGGCTCTATCGACTCGGCTATTGATGCTGATCAAGAATATATATACTTTATGGGGTCGGAAACGTTTCCTTCTCTGCGTTACACACATCCACTTTTACCACAAATCTAATATACCCCTTAACTCTTTTTTGAGTACGGGTATAAAAATGTTACATGTTACATTTTTTTGCTACACTTGTTACATACATATACATACATACATACATATACAATTTATATTAAACATCTAACATGTAGATTATATATGTACCATTTAGATTCTACATCTCCTCCGCTATGGGTTGCTCGCGCACTGAACGAGGCAGAGTGTGCGAGCGAGAAAGAGAATGAGTAGCGCGGTCGTTGGCAGGAGGGGGCTGGGAGCCAACAGAAATTTAATTTCTTCATTCTGGCTATAATTATGATTTGATCTGATTCAGATTTGGCAATCTGGCATTCTCTACGATACTGGTAGATATAGGCATTCTTTACGATACTGTCGATACAAAGAAGCGCAAAGAAGCGCTTCCAGTTCATCTCCAGGATGAATGGAAAAGGTACAGGGAGGAGTTAAAAATATTAAACACCATACAAGTACCACGTCATATTTTCCATGGAGAAATTCCGATATCGTCAGAAATACACACCTTTGTTAACGCATCGGAGAAAGCATTTGGAGCTGCCGTATATATCCGAGCATTACATAAGGATAAACGAGTAACAATTCAACTGCTATGTGCCAAATCACATTTAGCTCCTATAAATGTGTTAACTTTACCTCGTCTGGAACTAAAGGCGGCTGTATTGGGTGCACAATTGACAGCTAAGATAAAGGAAGATTTATCCATTGAGAATGCAACAACCATTTTGTGGTCTGATTCAAGGATCGTTTTGTCACATCCATACGAAACAAATGCGTAGCTACAAAAATAGCGTTCAGACGTGCTTCGTGACGTGCTCCGGCCCATGATCAGAATGTGAGACACCTGCAACAACACGGAACGCCAGCTGATGCGCAACAGATAAATAAAGAGGCTCACTAACCAGGCATTTGATACCAGACCGATACGGAAGAGCCACGGACGTATATCAGCAAATAAAAACACAGGTTGCAAACGCTGAAAACTGGAAATTCTCGTGGAAAGTGGGTAAAAGTGCCTCTTGAGTGAAAATTGACGCGGGAGAAAACACAAGTCAGCAACAAAAACAAAGCCAGAGGTGGGACTGATCAGCTGCTGCAGCAACGTGAGTGGACCAGACACGCAACGCAACTGCACCAAGCGCTGAAAGCTTGTCAAAGCTGTAACATAACACGGATCGGAACCTGCATGCCGTAACGTAAGACAAACTATCCACAGCATACTTTCAGGCAAAATAATAAATTGTAAAAATATAAAAGCTTAACATACAAAAAAGAGTAGAACCACAAAAATGTCACTAAACAGGACTCCTCCAGGTGCAAAGCAGACGCAAATAAGTACCGCACTTCATAATATGCCGCCAGGTACGCCCCTTAATGGAGCAGGACAGCAGGAAAAGCGGAAGAGGAGTGCGCTATCACCCGATATATCACTGGGAGACGTGATGCAGGCCATCAACCAAATGGGCCAACGGTTCGACAAATTGGCAACAAAGGAGGATATAGGGACGTTAAAGTCCCAATTAGACTCAGTGTCCGACCAGATCGAAACTCTTCAAGCGGAAAATGAGACTCTAAAGCGCGATTTCCAGCAATTAACGAGAAGGAACGTGTGAGGCGCTTCTAAAGACGCGACTCTACTTATACTCGTACTCAGTCAGTATTTACATTTTTGAACATATGATTTTTTAGAATTTTAGCATTAAAAAAAAAGTTTTTACATTTTACATTTTTTTGCTACATATGATATCTACATCTACATATACAATGTATATTCTACATCTAACATGTAGATTTTACATGTTCCAATTAGATTCTACATCTCCTCCGCTAGGGGTTGCTCGCTTACTGAACGCGGCAGAGTGTGCGAGCGAGAAGGAAAATGAGTTGCGTTGTCGTCGGTAGAAAGGGGCAGGGAAAGCAACAGAAAATTAATTTCTTCATTCTGGCTAAATTTATGATCCGATCTGATTCAGATTTGGCAATCTGGTAGATACTGCGTTTTTAGTTTTATCGTATCTTTAAAATTGTGCCTGCCACAGATTTTCGTCCGTTGTGGGGGCGGAAGGGGGCGGGACGAAATTTTGAAATACACTTGTAGCAGTGGGATATCACATGGGTCTGGAAACCAAATTTGGTTGCCCTAGCTCTTATAGTCTCTGAGATCTAGGCGCTCAACAAGACAGACAGACGGACAGACGGTCAGACGGACAGACGGACAGACGGACAGACAGACATGGCTCTATCGACTCGGCTATTGATGCTGATCAAGAATATATATACTTTATGGGGTCGGAAACGTTTCCTTCTCTGCGTTACACACATCCACTTTTACCACAAATCTAATATACCCCTTAACTCTTTTTGAGTACGGGTATAAAAAGCGACAGAGAGCAGGACCGAAAGCAGCTTAGCAGACTGGAGCAAAGCAGCAAGGCCCGGAACCTAATTTTCAAAGGCCTAGAGAAGGAAGATGCGACAAAGGAGGGAGTGGAAAAATTGCTACGGGGTAAAATGGCGATCCCGAACGCATCAGTACGAGGAACCCGAGTGCTCTACCAACGAAAAAAATAAGATGGGAGTGCTGGTGGAAAATGGAGAATGCTTCGGCGATAAATGAGGTATTAAAAAATGGGAAAAGCAAGCGGATAGTTCAGTCTATATTGACAGAAACCTTAGCCAAAAGCAGCAAGAAAACAAGCTGGCCCTAATGCAGTTGAAAAAGGAGATGGTTTCCATAAACAACAACCATAAGGCCTTCGTCAAAAATGACCAGATCTGTGTAGAGGGCAAATGGGTGTCCTTTAACAACGCCCACGAGCTCACGTGCAAAGGAAAGCCAGCTAACTCGATTCTAAAGGAACTCTATGGCGCTGCATTGGATGAAACCGACATTACTCACACGCGACTTCTCACCAAAGCCAGGGAATCAAAAAACTAGAACGGCAAATACTCAAAACAGCATACACATTAATATATTGTCATACAACATCGCAGGTTTAGCAAATAAGCTTATCTTTAGTCAATTTTTTAAATTTATAAATACTTATCAAATATTTTTCCTATACGAAACATTTTTCTACCAAAACATGCAGCAGTACGAACCATACTTCCCAAATCATATTCTGTCATGGGAGCCAGCCGTAAGAACGGCAGCTAGAGGAAGAGCAAGAGCCAACTTAGAGACATCCACACAGACTTAGTCGCATCAACCCGACCTCAACTGCAATGGCTGGCAAGGCTATTATAATCAACTACGCGACATGATCCAAAAGTCCACGAGTTCTAGTGTAATGGTCGTGGGTGACTTTAATGCTAGAATAGGAACACATCAGTGCACCCCTGTGAGTAAAGACCACGCAGTAAAATTCGAAATGCTAATTAGGGCAGCAAAGGATCTTAAAGTAGACACCAATGGCAAGAATGTAATAGAGATGTGCGAGGACAACAGTCACGGTCTTTAACGGCAGAACGCAAAGCGACGGGGACGGAAGGTACACCTTCATGAGAGGCCAAGCGGTGTCCACAATAGACTACTGTCTTATCAATGGCATGTGGCATAATCGCATTGAAGATATGCATGTAGTGCCCGAAACTTTCTCGGACCACTTACCGCTAGCGATACAAATCGACCTTCATGCACAACCCAATCCGCACGACAACAAACTGCTCCCGATACTGCAATGGAACGATAAGTACCGCCAGCAGTACAGAGCCCAACTCAAACAGAAAAGCGAACGGCAAGACTGCCAACCCGAAGCACCTAATATTGAGACCCTAACAAACTGGATAAAGATAGCCCACTATACAAGAAAACAGCCATGGTTCGACTCTGAATGCCATCAGGCGAGACAAAGATCAATGACACATTGAAACGGTCACTTCACACAGGCAATGCGGATGAGAAGCGGGAGTACCAAGAAGCCAACACAGCCTTCAAAACAATGTGCAGAAAAAAAAGGACGACCACTATAGGAATATGGAGCTTGAAGTAAACAATATTAAAGATAGCAAGGGTTTCTGGGAGTTTGTCAGGAGGTTGAATGGGATCAACAGGAGCATGCAAATCAGAGTTGAACCGGACAGCTGAGCGGAGAATTTTAAATATTTTCTACTCCTACAGGACAGCCAAGCGATACAGCACTATTTTGCTTTGCCATATACCGTAAATAGAGAGTTTGACCAGGAAATATCGCAGTGGGAAGTCAAGGCAGCAGTGAACAAGAGCAAAAACTGTAAAGCCCCCGGAATCGAGCGGATACCAGCAGAATTCCTAAAAAACGCACCTGACGTCACTGATGCAGCGAACTATAGGGGGATATCCTTCCTTACTTCGACTATGAAGGTGTTCGCATCAATAGTGCTTTCGCGTACTAATGACCGTTATATCTCGCTCACTCCGCCAGGTGGCGCACGCACACTGATCAGGGAAGAGCGAAAGTAAACTCTAGGCCACCCCACCCCACCCAACGATAAGCGTACCGATAGACAAACGAAAGGAATCGATAGCCGCACCGATAGACAAACGAATCGGATCAGCAGCTCTGTAATCAAAATTTATATATTGGCTGACTCCTTATTCGGATTACATGCTATACCCAATAACTCGAATAAAGGATTTGGTCGTGCAACATGCGTGAAGACCAAACCCATTTGCGGCATCGCCTTTACCGGATTTTCCGGCTCGGTTTTCTTCGCCATCTCGCAGTGCAAGTGCAGCACGCGATCGTTGAAACGCTGCTCGATCTTTTTCAGCGTAAATGAAGACTTCGGCTGCATGGTCGCTGCCAAGTCGCGCACAGCTCCGATCGCACTGGCAAATACCTCCAAGCTTTCCACGGGTGGCGGCAGCTGTGCCCAGTACAGATCCTGCACCAGTTCGATGTGTTCGCGAAAGGACTCGCTGCTCTCCCACATTTGTAGCAGACTGGCCCTGAAGCGTTGCACATCCTCCGCCTCGCACTGCAGCAGCTCCACAAATCGGCGCGTCCGCTGCGGCAGCAGCAGCAGACGCTGCTCCACATCCACACGGTCACATTGAGTGTAACACTCTGAGGTCTCGAGCTCGGTCTGCACCGCCTGGACGCAAGTGGATATTGACTCCGTTTGGACAATGGACACGTAGTCCGCCGTGACAGTTGGCGCTGCCTCCAAACTCGCATGCTGCGAACGGAAGGAAAGCATCGATGTATCCGAGTGGACGGTGTGAAGGGAAGACATCGAGTAGAAGCTGTTGCTCGACAGACTCCGCTGCAGCGCACGGCGGCGCACTCGGCCGCGATAGATGCGGCTCCAGATGAACCGTTTGAGCATCTTCCGCTTACGTCGCCTCGAAAAGAGTTGCTGTTTATGCTCCATCTCTGGCTGCTCCATGTCCTCAGGATTCTTGGCTGCGAGTATTTGCTCCAGCTGATTCACGCTGCATGCTATCACCTGGAACTCCTTGTATGTGGGAATATCTGCCTCGCTCTGCCGCTGTTCCTTGGAGGGAAAGGAAAAGAAAAAACTATAAGTCTTATCCACATGTGGCACTCGTCTCCTGTTTACCCACCTCAACGTCGCACAGGACACAGCCCAGTTGCAGGCTTGCGGACTGCAAATCCTTGATCTCCTCTCGTTTGGCCCGCTTGGCCGGACTGTCGTAGAGCTCGTGGGCGAGACTTAAGCCCTCCGGGAAGACTCCAATTTCACACTCCATGCGCTGGCACAGCTCATCCTCCAGGCAGCGGGCACGCTCCTCGGACTCCTTCAATTGCGACTCCATCTGCCGGATCTTGTTCTCTAGCGTACCCACCTTCTCTTTGAGCACCCCATTGGTGACTTCGATGTGCATGAAGCTCTTGCGTACATTTGGCTGCGCAGAGCTTCGGCCTCCTGCTTCAGCGCCTCGTCGGTGCTCGCCTGCAGCTTATTGGCGAAACTGAGGTCAGGCAGGTCTTCAGATGCTTTAGCTGGCTGCGCATAACCTTGACCTTTTCCCGCAGGAAGCTGACCTCCCGCGCGTCACAGCTGTGCCGTGGACTCTCGCCCTGTTTGAGTGTGTCCTCGGGCTTGGCATCGGCATCAGCACACTGTCCGGAGTAGAGGCGGGCACTGGGACTAGCGGTGGATATATCGTTGCCCATTTTGGCCAGAGCCAACAGGCGACAGATCAACAGCAGTGGCAGAGATCGACGCAGTGCCTCCAATTGTCGCTTCGTTCGCTGACGCTCCTGGTGCAGATGCTCCAATTGCGTCTCCGCTGCACCCAAATCCTCTCTCAGTATCAGGCACTCGGCGCGGAAGTCCTTGTACTTGGCCCCCAATGCGTCCTTGCTGAACTCTAGCTCCTCGTTCCGCTGCCGTGTGATCTCCAGTTCCACCTCGTTGCGCTGCAAATGCAACCGCGTGTCGTTCTCCGCCTCCTCGAACTCACACTTGGCCTCCTCTAACAGGGCGTTCTCTCGCGCCTCCTTCTCCCGCAGCACCTCTCTCTTACAATCCGCTGGTGGCTCTGTGTATGCCGCAGACGCTGATCTGCTTTGGTCTGTCGAAAAACGGAATACCAAAAAATGTAATTTAATTTTTTGTGTATCGAGTTCAAGTGCATGTATTAGTAATTTTAAAATAAATATATGGCATATCCCTGGGGCTTGGCTTGGCTGGGACTTGGCAGTTCGAGAACTGACATAGTGGCCCGAGCTTGCTACACACCTGTTCGGCTGACGGCATCATGGCATCTAGATCCAATTTCTGGACACATTGCAGCAACTGTTGCAAGCAGCGTTTGTCCCTGTCCGCCAAGAGTTTTGTGAACTCTAGAACGGATCCACAGCCTAGAAATTTCCTAAGGAGAACGACCTGGCCTTTTGATCTGTTTAAATACGATCTAAGGATCTAAGCGGAAAGGAAGAGCAGTGCGCTTCACTGCACTGGCTCAAGCTTAGCTCAGCTGTTCTAAGTCCAGAGCTTGCACGCACCCACCCTAAACTTGTAAGATACCTATTTCAGGCTGGGATATGCTTCAGCCTGTCCAGGGTCCTCTACAAGAAATTTGTAGATGTATGGGAACTAAAGGCTCGGGGCTGGCCTCGCTATGCCCGAAAGAGCAGTAGGCAAGGTGGGAAGAATGATGACGCGGTAGTTTTTGTGGTTTTTGTGGTTTTTGTTTATTATTAATGCTTTTATTCTTTTTACTTGTTTACAATTTCGAGACCTGCTGGTCTCGCTGGTCGTGTTGTGAGCTGGTGGACTGCTTAGTATAGTGTCTTGCGTTTGTGAATGCCTAGTGCAGTGTCTTGGGTTTGGGCTGATGGACTGCCTAGTACAGCCTCTTGGGTTGGGGCTTATGGACTGCCTGCTTTTTATACCCGTACTCAAAAAAGAGTTAAAGGGTATATTAGATTTGTGGTAAAAGTGGATGTGTGCAACGCAGAGAAGGAAACGTTTCCGACCCCAAAAAGTATATATATTCTTGATCAGCATCAATAGCCGAGTCGATATAGCCATGTCCATCTGTCCGTCCGTCCGTCCGTCTGTCCGCCTGTCCGTCTTTCCGTCTGTCCGTCTTGATGAGCGCCTAGATCTGAGAGACTATAAAAGCTAGAGAAACCAAATTTGGTTTCCAGACTCATGTGATATCACACTGCTACAAGTGTATTTCAAAATTTCGCCCCGCCCCCTTCCGCCCCCACAAAGGACGAAAATCTGTGGCAGGCACATTTTTAAAGATACGATAAAACTAAAATCGCAGTATCGTAGAGAATGCCCTTATCATACCAGATTGCCGAATCTGAACTAGATCGGATCATAATTATAGCCAGAATGAAGAAATTAATTTTCTGTTGGTTCCCTCTCCTCCTCCAGCGCCTGCTGAACGCTACTGATTCTCTTTCTCGCTCGCACACTCTGCCGCGTTCAGTGCGCGAGCAACCCCTAGCGGAGGAGATGTAGAATATAAATGGTACATGTACAATCTACATGTTAGATGTGGAATATACATTGTAGATGTAGATGTAGATAACAGATGTAGCAAAAAAATGTAAAATGTAAAATTTTTTTTTAATTTTTAAATTCTAAAAAATCATAAGCTCAAAAATGTATATACTGACTGAGTACGGGTATAAGTAGAGTCGCGTCTCCAGAAGCGACTCACACGTTCCTTCTCGTTTTTTTGTCTGGACGTTGTTACGCGCGGAACCCAGGCAGAAACGCAGCCCTCCTCCCGCCCAACCGACCGAGGGGCGCTGCCGCATGACGCGCGACGCGTGTTACCGAACCGATCGCAAGCATGCAGGAAAGATAGGTGTTAGACTAAAATTCGAGGAAAATTAGAGCTAAACACAACTCAAAGAGCTAAACATGCAAAGATAGCTAAAAAATATAACTAATTACGGGAAAGGTATGTTAGTATTAGTGATTTAAGAAGAGGAAGGGAATTAGTAGTTGATATTATGTGGTAAGGGGGAATTGAAGTCCGAGCAAAGGACCCTAAATGGTTCGTGCAAGGAATAATTCGATCTACAAAGCGGAAGGAACAAAGGAATGAAGTTTCTAGTAGATCTAATAGGAATCGTAAAGTTTATGCGGCTCAACATGTCAGGGCTATCTACGTCACCCTTGATCAGGTTGTGCATAAAAATCACACCAAGCATTTTTCTACGACTATGGTTGGAAGGTTTATTAAAAGCAATCTACGAGGATAAGATGGCAGTCTCACACCTGCATCCCAGTTAAGGCCACGCAGAGCAAAAAGTAAAAAGTTTTTCTGGACTGATTCTATACGGTCCTGGTGTACTTTGTACTGGGGGCACCATACACAAGAGCCGTACTCTAAAATCGGACGAACAAGCGAGATGTAGAGAGTCTTCGTTATATAGGGGTCGTCAAATTCCTTTGACCACCTCTTTATAAACCCAAGCACACCAATGGCCTTATTTACCATGGTAGAAATGTGTTCAGAAAACTTCAACTTTGGGTCTAATTTAACACCAAGATCATCAACCAAGGTAATTCTCTCAAGAGAACCACCGCAGAGGCTATAAGGAGCCAAAACGGGGCTGAAGCGATGAAATATCATTACTTTGCATTTCGAGGCATTTAGGTGTAACATATTTGCACAATACCATGATTGAAAGTTATTGAGATTGCAAGCGAGAGTGAAATGAAATGTCCTTATACTGGACACAAAGTTTAACATCGTCCGCATACATGAGTACTCGAGAGTTTGTTAATACTGAAGGCAGATCATTAATAAAGAGTGTGAATAGTAGGGGGCCTAGATGGCTGCCCTGTGGTACTTAACAGGTGAAGAGAAGGAGTTTTTGAAGAGGACTCTTTGAGACCTAGAACGAAGGTAGCTAGAAATCCATCTCAAAAGATTAAGCGGAAACCCTAAAAGGTCAAGTTTTTGTGCTAAAAGAGAATGGTTTACAGAATCGAATGCTTTACTAAAATCAGTGTAAATGACATCCGTCTGCAAGTTACCTTGAAAGCCTTTAATGATAAAAGAGGTAAACTCTAATAAATTTTTGGTGTTGATCGTCGCCTATAAATCCGTGCTGGGACGGAGATATAAGTGATTTGCAGAGATGTTGCAAATGCGGAGTTAAAATTTTTTCAAACATTTTAGGAATAGCGGATAACTTAGATATACCTCTATAATTATTTGCATCAGACTTACTACCTTTCTTATGGAGCGGAATAATAAAAGATTCCTTCCAGATGGGGGGGAAGCATGAAGAGTTAATGGATGGGTGAATAGTTTAAGCAAGGGTCCACACAGAGCGTCGGCACAGTACCTAAGTACACAGCCGGGAACTCCGTCGGGACCTGGTGAAAACACCGGCTTAGCTAGTCGAAGATCATGAAGCAGTGAGCTTTCATTTAACAAGGGGCTGAAGATGCCATTCGACCTTGGTAAACTGTATGGATACGGCTGACCAGAGAAGCTTTCATGAGAATAGGTTGTTTGGAAAAATTTGGCAAAAAGATCGGCAATTGCCTGATCATTGTTTGCTGACATATTGAGAAAAGATAACGAGGATGGATGTGCGGACGTTCTACGCTTACTATTTACAAAGCTGTAAAACTGTTAATGGGCCTGTGAAAATCGTATCCTGCATTGAGATAGGTAGTTTTTATAACATTGAGCGTTAAGAACGGAGAAATTTGACCGAGCTATTACATAGTGAGAAAGAGAAGAGGGAGAACCAACTTCTCGAAATTTTTTATAAAGTCTTGATTTTAAATTTTTTAGACTGGATAACTCTTTGGTAAACCAAGGAGGCTTTCCAGATCTAACCGGACAAGAAAGTGGGACAAACAAGAATAAAAAATGTGTCAAGTACATTGTAAAAAATGTTTGTGCCTTTCATAACGCCAGTGCACAAATACAGAGCGGACCAATCAAAATCCCTAATAAGGTTATTCAGCTTCGTAAGCTCGGCTTTACGAAAGCAGCGGACACGTTAAGATAGCCTACCCATTCGATCCAATACAGTAGGACCAATATCGACTGACACTTCGAATGTAGGATGGTAGGAGTCTTCAGGTATACTGAGCAGAAGGGCTCGGGCTAACAACGCTATGGTCGGATCCGAGACAAGCACAGATCAAGCAATTGACCCAAGAAATTTTTCACATGGTTGACTTGAGACAGGGATAGGTCTAGCAAGCCGTCGATAAAGTCATGTCGTGACATGGGCACAAGTTTATTAGACTAGTTTACCGAAGACCAAACAGTACCTGGAAAATTAAAATCAGCAAGAACTATCATATGGACTTTATCTGATAGCGAGAAAAGAAACAGTTTTTAAAGCGGACAGGTGATGCTCGTATATTAAGATATCCGAGGAAGGTGGAATATACGAGCAAGTAATGAAAATGGAAAAGCCTGGGAGAATCAGTTTTACGCACAGGAATTCCAGGTCTTGTTGAACCTGGACCATGAAATGTTCCGACGTGAAGTTTGAGTCCACTTCAATAAGGACCCCACCTCCACGTCGAGACAAACGGTCATTTCTAAAAATTGTGTACCGACCTGCCAAAACTTCGGAACTAAGGATGTCCGGCTTTAACCAGGTCTCGGTGAACACAATAACGTGGGATGAGAATGCGAGACTCTTAAGGAAAAGAGTGCTGAGCTTACTACGCAAGCCTCTAGCATTCTGGTAGGAACTGCAAGAGAGGAAGTTAGTTTTTTGGATGGGTGGAAGATGAGGATGGAGATAGAGCACTGGTCTGAATGCTAGGAAGAGTAATGGGGGCCTATTCTTTTTCTTAGCGTTAAACTCTTTAACCACCAAATGCTCTGACCAAAACTTGGCGGAACAAATGGTTTCAAATTGAGTTGGGGAGACGCTTATATTGAAGGAAGAAAAGTTAAATTTTTCCACCTTTAAGCCAACGGCTTTTATTTTGCTTTTTATAAAAGCGGCCACATCATTGGATGTGAGGTCAGGGGCTAGCCGCGAGACAAAAAATTGTCGCTTTGGTGGGACTCCCACCAGTGGTTTTGGCACCACAGGCCAGTACCTGTGTTGGCAGTATCCGGTGGTCCTGGACATCTATTAGCTGGTGGGAGCGAAACTGAGGGGATAGTTAAGGGGTTGGGTGCGGACTCGATGGACACGGACTCTACAGACATTTCGAACTGCATACTCTCCGAAGTGACGCATTCGGCTCCCGAATCTGCATCACCAGCAGCGATCGTTGCCCTTGGAGTAGCAAACGTAATCAACTGCTGCACTAAGATGCTGGCGGACATGAGGCAGTCGGTACTTGCAAGTCCCGCGGAGTAGACTTCTTGCGCCTCGGAGACTTAGCCAGCAGCTGTAAACTGCTGAACTGAGTTTTAATGGCCAAGAGCCGATCATATTGCTGTTTAAAGCCTACGATCAGCTCTTTGAAGCCACTCCGCGTCTGCCTCATGAACGAACGCATGTCGTTTTCCACAGCACGGCATTCCACAACTATAATGTAGGCCGTTGTTTTGGGAAATGGCGTCTCCTACACGGCCCGAGATCCCTACACATTTTGCGTGCACTACGCTTTCGCAAAAGCGAGCAGGGGATATTGGGCTGGTCATGGGTGATTCCATATTTATGTCTTTCATTTTTATTACTTTGGGAAAAAAAAGTTCAAAACAAATAGCAATCAGACCACTGTGCAGAGCAAATTCTTAGAGCAATGCTTAAAGCGAAATCGGTAAAAGATGAGAGAGGAGAGTGGTTGCAGCAACAACTTATAAGTGAGAGCGTTACTGCACAAAAAGTTACAAAGAGCGAGAGCGAAAGAACAGTTATTGAGAGTCAGGTGATAGAGAGAGTGATAGACGGCAATAACTACTGCAAAGAGCGGCTAAATGTAATGAGAGGCGTACTTACAAAAAGCAACAACACAAACACACGACTAACCGACGCACAAAATTTATTAAATAAGTTGTGTTTTTACACAATTATCAGGCATGCACCCGCGGTAAAAGTATGATTTTAATGTAAATTAGTTAGAGAGTTAAATTATAGATAAAAAACACCGGCTGTTTAAGTTAAACAAAAGGAAAATGCGGAGCGCAAAACAAAAACACGTCTGGTCACTACGAAAGAGAACGAACGTTGAACGACTGGGTAGAAAAGAATGGTGTGCTCAGCGAATACCAAGCTGGGTTTAGAAGAGGTTACAGCACAGTGGACAGCATTTTCGTGCTGGCGGCTATAGTAAAAGAGTACAAGAGGCGAAACCAGAAGATGTACACCTGCTTCATAGACTTTAAAGCGGCTTTCGACACCATCGACCGACATAGCTTATTTTTAAGACTTAGCTGGGAGTATCAACATAAATTTTGAACATACTAAAATGTCTCTACAGCGATAACACGGCCGCAGTCTGGAACGGCAATAGTCTTTTTGAGTACGGGTATAAATAGTCTTAAGCAACGCAAATAATTAATAAAATTAAGAACTCTCGATCAACAACTCTACCCATTCTTGTCCACACACCAATTTAAAACAAACCACCTCTTGTATTATTTCGCAATCAGCGAAGACAGCACGAAATTCTCGGTCACCCACTTCTTGGTGATATTTCACAACTCGGCCTCGAATCATCGACCTACCATTCAGCTATCCCCTTCTGCGATGCAGAGTTAGCAAAACCTCATTTCTAAACCCAATTCCCAACTGCAGCCCGCACCTACTGCGATGCAGTCTAAGAAAAACACTTTCCTCAAACCCACTGACCCACTAAAAATTGTCAACAAAGCACCCAGACACAATTACCACAATTATTTTTACTCAATAATCATAAGCTAACAATAATTAATTATTTCCGGGTCGAAGATAGACCACGGAAAATCACGGTCTCTGGTGCGATCGCCAGCTGCATAAAAGGGCCAAGATCGGCCGAAGAAGCAGGCAGTCCATAAGCCCCAACCCAGGAGGCTGTACTAGGCAGTCCATCAGCCCAAACCCAAGACACTGCACTAGGCATTCACAAACGCAAGACACTATACTACAACACAACCAGCGAGACCAGCAGGTCTCGAAATTGTAAACAAGTAAAACGAATAAAAGCATTAATAATAAACAAAAACCACAAAAGCTACCGCGTCATCATTCTTCCCACCTTGCCTACTGCTCTTTCGGACATAGCCAGGCCAGCCCCGAGCCTTTAGTTCCCATACATCTACAAATTTCTTGTAGAGGACCCTGGACAGGCTGAAGCATAACCCAGCCTGAAATAGGTATCTTACAAGTGGCGCCCGAGCAGGGACTTTTGGTAACTTTAAGGAAACTTTGAGAACACCTTAATACGGAGCTTTGTGGAGTAAAGACCTACGGCCACCGAAAGAGACTAGGCTAGCGAGGAACAATACCCGTCAAGCACAAAAACCCGCGCCCACGCCAAATCCGGTCGCGAACAAGTAGTGCCGCAGTGCCGAACCTACGAGTGTCGAACAAAAGTGCTATGACATGGACACTTCTATAGATGGACGACACCACAGCCACACCGCCCACATCGTGGAACAGATTCGGAAATGGGGAATCAGGTTCGACGGACAGGACGACCCACTTGCATTTCTGGGAATACTTCATGCCTCATCATCCTGTTATTCGCACAGATAGTTTGACGACCAAATTACGGGTCGCATTTGATGCCTCTTGTAAGTCTTGCAATGGCTTGTCGCTGAACGACACGACCTTATTTGGTCCAACTCTGCAACCAGATCTATTCGAGACATTAACCAGGTTCCGTTTCTATAGATAAGCTCTAACGTTCGATATCAAGAAAATGTACCGACAAATATTGGTCGAAGAACCACATAGAAACTATCAGTGCATCTTATAGCGAGGCAACGTTTCGGAGCCAATCCAAGTGCTACGCTTAAATACGGTCACTTATGGGACAAATTCTGCACCATTCCTGGCAGTACGTTACCTGTATTAATTGGCAGATAGGTACGCTGAAAGATTTCCATTAGCTAGAGAGGCGGTGAAGCAAAGTTTCTATATGAATGATATGCTCTGTGGAGCGGATACAGAAGAAGAATTGACAACTTTGAAAGGGCAAGGGACTGCATTATTGGGCGTAGGGAAGTTCGAGCTGCACAAATGGCGCAGCAATTATCAGGGAATGGACAACAACATCGACCTAGAGGCTTTGATGCTAAAAACAGAGTACGCAGCTAAAACCTTGGAAATATATTGGTCAAGTCTAGGGGACAAATTCCAATTCTTTTATTACATAAAGTCTACTCGATCGCAACGAAACGATCAGTGTTGTCCGAGTTGGCTCAGGTATTTCATCCGTTAGGGTTCTTGAGTCCCTTGCTAATCTTGGGCAAAATCTTCATTCAGGAACTTTGTCTTCTAAAGCAGGATTGGGACGAGGAGCGTCCAACGCGCTACTCAACGCAATGGCGTCGATATATGGAAGAACTGAAACTAATTGATAAATGTTCAATCCCACGATCCTCCATTCCAATTACGGCAGACCTATGCACGTTAGAGCTTTTCGGGTTTTCTGACGCATCTAACAGAGCTTACGGCGGCGTCATTTATGCTCGTGTAATGGACCACCGTTGGACCACCTTCGTTGCCAACAGAGTGGCTCAAATACAAGAGCTTACACGGGTACAGGATTGGTTCAAGGTCGACACAAAGTCGAGCCCTGCAGATATTGTATCTAGGGGGATTATTGGTGACAGAATTAAGCAAGTCAACGATGTGGTGGAACGGTCCGGACTTTTTAAAAGATTCAGCAGATGATCTGGCTAAGTTCAATTGGAGTGAAGAAATAGAAGCCATGCCTGAGGAGAAGAAATGTAAGTTTTCGCTGACAATTAGAAAGGTAGAGAGCAGTGAAAAGGTCGATCTTGTGGGGAGATGCAAATTTGCAAATGATTTCCTCAAATTGCAGCGAGTCTTTAGCTACATTTTTCGCTGGCGTAGAATATTGTTGAGATCGAACTCAAATGAAACAGGCAACCTTACTGCAGCTGAAATGAAGGGCGGATTACGCTATATTGGAATTTACATGCCGGGGCACAATCATTATGCGCCTTTTTGCGGCAGAGATATTGGATAATCAATTGCAGGAAACTTGCCCGCAAGGTGATCCGTGGCTGCATACCATGATTTCGTCGTCGACCGGTCTGTGCAACACAGCTCATGGGAGCGCTGCCTGCCAAACGACTGCAAGGCAATATCGAGCGACCGGGACTGGACTTTGCTGGGCCTTTATGGATGCACTTCAACATGCGACGAAAACGCCCAGTCAAGGTGTATCTGGGCATATTCGTATGCTTCGTAACAAAGGCCTGCCATATAGAGATCGTGTCGGACCTAAGCTCAAATGCCTTCATCGCGGCACTCAAACGGTTTTTCGCACGACGTGGATTGAGCTCAGATCTATTTTGCGACAACGCTACCAATTTTGTAGGCGCTTCACCACAGCTAAACAGAGTTTTCGACCCGCCCAGTCAGCAGCTCATTGACGACGAATGCAGTCAGCGAGGAGTCAAGTTTTACTTCATCCCCCCGCGCTCCCAGCACTTTGGATGATTCTGGGAGACCGCCGTGAAGGTGGCCAAACAGATGCTGGTGAACTGCACCAACAGTACAGCACTGAACTACGAGGATATGGCGACGGCCATCGCTCAAGTAGAAGCAGTGATGAACTCTTGACCTTTGCATACATTGTCATCGGACCCCAATGACTTGGAAGCGTTGACGTCCGGGCATTTCTTGGTTGGCCGACCGCTAAACACGCTGGTCGAACCATTCGACGAAGCACTGTTGAAGCTGTCCATGAGCAACCATTGGAAACGCATCCTGGTGGTACACAACATGTTCTGGCGCCGCAGAAGCGAACAAAGTGGAACACTGTAGCCAACCACATTCAAATTGGCACCCGGGTCCTTATTGCTGAGGACAATGCGCCACCCGGACAATGGCTGCTGGGAAGAGTTGCAGAGTTACACACAAGAGCGGATGGGGTAGTTCGGGTTGTAAGACTCAAGACCAAAACTGGACTCTTTAAGCGCAGCGTACACAAGCTCTGCCCACTGCCGACCGATACAGATGATCTTAATGTTGGAAGAGCTTCCAAGGTGGGGAGAATGTTGACGCCACTTAATATATTATATCAGCTTAATGAACTTTAGCAATGTTAGCATGAATTTGTCAATGAATTTGAATTTGGCACTAAAAAGAAAATGTACAAGAAGAGAAGCGCAATCGATATTATCGATAAAAACATGTATGAAGATCTATGATCACTAGAATTAATATAGAGAAAATAAACGAACGAGCAAGAACTAACATCGAGCGGATTGGGGAATATCAGGATTGCTAGAGAATTCCACTACGAAACTGTTCGAGCCAAGTCCCTCCAATAGAGAATTCCACTACGAAACTGTTGGAGGGACTTGGCTGGAACAGTTTCCCTTTATATCCTCACAAGTGCAGTTCCACACAAATTAGATCTTGTCGCGTCTACCTCATCATTGTCATGAATATATGTGCCTATAGTGTCTGTGCCTTAGTGTAGTAAGAACACCAGTGGAAGGTCGCGTGTGACTTAAAAGTCGTAGCCATGTTAACGGGATTGTAAGGTGGTTACCCAAAACACTGCTGCTTCTTGTGTATATTGGATAGTAGAGCTAGAGAACAGAATTACTCAATTATTGTCGGGAAACGACATGCGATCAGCCGGGACACGGGATCAGCCGGGACACGGGATCAGCCGGGAACGACGCCTCCTCCAACCCGCGACTAAAGAACTCTCTACACGTCAGCAACGGCCGGATAGTGGCAATGGAGACCACAGAGAGATCTCACAAGTTCTACTGGCGCACATCAAGCTGGTTCAACGAGAGGTTCAAATCCCGCTCCTGGTCCTGCCTAACATGTTGGGACAAGTTATTGTCGGCATGGACTTCCAGGTGCCACCGAAACGAGGATCCAATGCTACGAGCTACGAGACCGTCGCCCCAGGCCCACTGAACCCGTGCTTACTACCATCCACGTACAAGACGCTGAACCCTGATACCAGAAACCCCAACAAATAGCAACGAACACACGTCCACGACCTAGAACACGGAGAACACGAATCCAAGGTCAACACCAGCAAACAGCAATCAAGCAATCGGGAGAACGAGTATCACGGTCACTACGGAGCAAGCGCGTCCTAGGAAGCCCAGGTCCAAGACAAGCAACAGAGCAAGCACGCACAGAATCCGCAACGGAAGAATTGAACACACGGACACCCTCAAAGTCGACCACCAGCATCGAACAAGGACAACAGCAGCCACCATCCGACAGCCCAGCAACACGGGAAACAGCCACGCTAACCCCATGCTGGTCGGGGCCCATAATTGAACTGATATCCACAGAGCCCCTCAACGCGGTCCCGGAGACCAGGCCGATGACCCCACAATACACCGACGGCCGCCCTGTCGTACCACCGGCCGACGCCACAGCGATCCTCGCCAACCCACTGGAGTACCTTCCGCGTACCGATATGATTCTTAGCGTCATGCACCGAGCCATGCCTAGAGCCATGACCGTGATCTTCCTCGCCCAAACAAGTCGTTGTTGCGATACCAGAGGAGTCATCGCGACGTAGCTCTAGCTCTAGCCATGGCTGGTCACAAACATATTCAAACTGATATACACAGAGCCAACAAACCATGGTTTAACCCCGGTATCCACAAATAACGGTGTGTCAGCACCTCCGGAAAATAAAATAGTCTTAAGCAACGCACGCAATTACTAAAATTAAGAAATCTCGATCAACAACTCTACCCCTTCTTGTCCACACACCAATTTAAAACAAACCACCTCTTGTATTATCTCGCAAACAGCGAAGACAGCACGAAATTCTCGGTCACCCACTTCTTGGTGATATTTCATAACCACTCGGCCTCGAATCATCGACCTACCATTCAGCTATCCCTTTCTGCGATGCAGAGTTATCAAAACCTCATTTCTAAACCCAATTCCCTACTGCAGCCCGCACCTACTGCGATGCAGTCTAGGCAAAACACTTTCCTCAAACCCACTGACCCACTAAAAATTGTCAACGAAGCACCCAGCTTCGACCCACTTTTATTATTACCACAAATATTTTCACCCAATAATCATAAGTTAGCAATAATTAATTATTTCCGGGTCGAAGACAGACCACGGAAAATCACGGTCTCTGGTGCGATCGCCAGCTGCATAAAAGGGCCAAGATCGGCCGAAGAAGTCATCGTTCGTAGTGACCAGACGTGTTTTTGTTTTGCGCTCCGCATTTTCCTTTTGTTTAACTTAAACAGCCGGTGTTTTTTATCTATAATTTAACTCTCTAACTAATTTACATTAAAATCATACTTTTACCGCGGGTGCATGCCTGATAATTGTGTAAAAACACAACTTATTTAATAAATTTTGTGCGTCGGTTAGTCGTGTGTTTGTGTTGTTGCTTTTCGTAAGTACGCCCTCTCATTACATTTAGCCGCTCTTTGTCGTAGTTATTGCCGTCTATCACTCTCTCGATCACCTGACTCTCATTAACTTTTCTTTCGCTCTCGCTCTTTGTAACTTTTTGTGCAGTAACGCTCTCACTTATAAGTTGTTGCTGCAACCACTCTCCTCTCTCATCTTTTACCGATTTCGCTTTAAGCATTGCTCTAAGAATTTGCTCTGCACAGTGGTCTGATTGCTATTTGTTTTGAACTTTTTTTTCCCAAAGTAATAAAAATGAAAGACATAAATATGGAATCACCCATGACCAGCCCAATATCCCCTGCTCGCTTTGCGAAAGCGTAGTGCACGCAAAATGTGTAGGGATCTCGGGGCCGTGTAGGAGACGCCATTTTCCCAAAACAACGGCCTACATTATAGTTGTGGAATGCCGTGCTGTGGAAAACGACATGCGTTCGTTCATGAGGCAGACGCGGAGTGGCTTCAAAGAGCTGATCGTAGGCTTTAAACAGCAATATGATCGGCTCTTGGCCATTAAAACTCAGTTCAGCAGTTTACAGCTGCTGGCTAAGTCTCCGAGGGCGCAAGAAGCCTACTCCGCGGGACTTGCAAGTACCGACTGCCTCATGTCCGCCAGCATCTTAGTGCAGCAGTTGATTACGTTTGCTACTCCAAGGGCAACGATCGCTGCTGGTGATGCAGATTCGGGAGCCGAATGCGTCACTTCGGAGAGTATGCAGTTCGAAATGTCTGTAGAGTCCGTGTCCATCGAGTCCGCACCCAACCCCTTAACTATCCCCTCAGTTTCGCTCCCACCAGCTAATAGATGTCCAGGACCACCGGATACTGCCAACACAGGTACTAGGCCTGTGGTGCCAAAACCACTGGTGGGAGTCCCACCAAAGCGACAATTTTTTGTCTCGCGGCTAGCCCCTGACCTCACATCCAATGATGTGGCCGCTTTTATAAAAAGCAAAATAAAAGCCGTTGGCTTAAAGGTGGAAAAATTTAACTTTTCTTCCTTCAATATAAGCGTCTCCCCAACTCAATTTGAAACCATTTGTTCCGCCAAGTTTTGGTCAGAGCATTTGGTGGTTAAAGAGTTTAACGCTAAGAAAAAGAATAGGCCCCCCATTACTCTTCCTAGCATTCAGACCAGTGCTCCATCTCCATCCTCATCTTCCACCCATCCAAAAAACTAACTTCCTCTCTTGCAGTTACCTACCAGAATGCTAGAGGCTTGCGTAGTAAGCTCAGCACTCTTTTCCTTGAGAGTCTCGCATTCTCATCCCACGTTATTGTGTTCACCGAGACCTGGTTAAAGCCGGACATCCTTAGTTCCGAAGTTTTGGCAGGTCGGTACACAATTTTTAGAAATGACCGTTTGGACTCAAACTTCACGTCGGAACATTTCATGGTCCAGGTTCAACAAGACCTGGAATTCCTGTGCGTAAAACTGATTCTCCCAGGCTTTTCCATTTTCATTACTTGCTCGTATATTCCACCTTCCTCGGATATCTTAATATACGAGCATCACCAGTCCGCTTTAAAAACTGTTTCTTTTCTCGCTATCAGATAAAGTCCATATGATAGTTCTAGCTGATTTTAATTTTCCAGGTACTGTTTGGTCTTCGGTAAACTAGTCTAATAAACTTGTGCCCATGTCACGACATGACTTTATCGACGGCTTGCTAGACCTATCCCTGTCTCAAGTCAACCATGTGAAAAATTTCTTGGGTCAATTGCTTGATCTGTGCTTTGTCTCGGATCCGACCATAGCGTTGTTAGCCCGAGCCCTTCTGCTCAGTATACCTGAAGACTCCTACCATCCTACATTCGAAGTGTCAGTCGATATTGGTCCTACTGTATTGGATCGAATGGGTAGGCTATCTTAACGTGTCCGCTGCTTTCGTAAAGCCGAGCTTACGAAGCTGAATAACCTTATTAGGGATTTTGATTGGTCCGCTCTGTATTTGTGCACTGGCGTTATGAAAGGCACAAACATTTTTTACAATGTACTTGACACATTTTTTTATTCTTGTGTCCCACTTTCTTGTCCGGATAGATCTGGAAAGCCTCCTTAGTTTACCAAGGAGTTATCCAGTCTAAAAAATTTAAAATCAAGACTTTATAAAAAATTTCGAGAAGTTGGTTCTCCCTCTTCTCTTTCTCACTATGTAATAGCTCGGTCAAATTTCTCCGTTCTTAACGCTCAATGTTATAAAAACTACCTATCTCAATGCAGGATACGATTTTCACAGGCCCATTAACAGTTTTACAGCTTTGTAAATAGTAAGCGTAGAACGTCCGCACATCCATCCTCGTTATCTTTTCTCAATATGTCAGCAAACAATGATCAGGCAATTGCCGATCTTTTTGCCAAATTTTTCCAAACAACCTATTCTCATGAAAGCTTCTCTGGTCAGCCGTATCCATACAGTTTACCAAGGTCGAATGGCATCTTCAGCCCCTTGTTAAATGAAAGCTCACTGCTTCATGATCTTCGACTAGCTAAGCCGGTGTTTTCACCAGGTCCCGACGGAGTTCCCGGCTGTGTACTTAGGTACTGTGCCGACGCTCTGTGTGGACCCTTGCTTAAACTATTCACCCATCCATTAACTCTTCATGCTTCCCCCCCATCTGGAAGGAATCTTTTATTATTCCGCTCCATAAGAAAGGTAGTAAGTCTGATGCAAATAATTATAGAGGTATATCTAAGTTATCCGCTATTCCTAAAATGTTTGAAAAAGTTTTAACTCCGCATTTGCAACATCTCTGCAAATCACTTATATCTCCGTCCCAGCACGGATTTATAAGGCGACGATCAACACCAAAAATTTATTAGAGTTTACCTCTTTTATCATTAAAGGCTTTCAAGGTAACTTGCAGACGGATGTCATTTACACTGATTTTAGTAAAGCATTCGATTCTGTAAACCATTCTCTTTTAGCACAAAAACTTGACCTTTTAGGGTTTCCGCCTAATCTTTTGAGATGGATTTCTAGCTACCTTCGTTCTAGGTCTCAAAGAGTCCTCTTCAAAAACTCCTTCTCTTCACCTGTTAAGTACCACAGGGCAGCCATCTAGGCCCCCTACTATTCACACTCTTTATTAATGATCTGCCTTCAGTATTAACAAACTCTCGAGTACTCATGTATGCGGACGATGTTAAACTTTGTGTCCAGTATAAGGACATTTCATTTCACTCTCGCTTGCAATCTCAATAACTTTCAATCATGGTATTGTGCAAATATGTTACACCTAAATGCCTCGAAATGCAAAGTAATGATATTTCATCGCTTCAGCCCCGTTTTGGCTCCTTATAGCCTCTGCGGTGGTTCTCTTGAGAGAATTACCTTGGTTGATGATCTTGGTGTTAAATTAGACCCAAAGTTGAAGTTTTCTGAACACATTTCTACCATGGTAAATAAGGCCATTGGTGTGCTTGGGTTTATAAAGAGGTGGTCAAAGGAATTTGACGACCCCTATATAACGAAGGCTCTCTACATCTCGCTTGTTCGTCCGATTTTAGAGTACGGCTCTTGTGTATGGTGCCCCCAGTACAAAGTACACCAGGACCGTATAGAATCAGTCCAGAAAAACTTTTTACTTTTTGCTCTGCGTGGCCTTAACTGGGATGCAGGTGTGAGACTGCCATCTTATCCTCGTAGATTGCTTTTAATAAACCTTCCAACCATAGTCGTAGAAAAATGCTTGGTGTGATTTTTATGCACAACCTGATCAAGGGTGACGTAGATAGCCCTGACATGTTGAGCCGCATAAACTTTACGATTCCTATTAGATCTACTAGAAACTTCATTCCTTTGTTCCTTCCGCTTTGTAGATCGAATTATTCCTTGCACGAACCATTTAGGGTCCTTTGCTCGGACTTCAATTCCCCCTTACCACATAATATCAACTACTAATTCCCTTCCTCTTCTTAAATCACTAATACTAACATACCTTTCCCGTAATTAGTTATATTTTTTAGCTATCTTTGCATGTTTAGCTCTTTGAGTTGTGTTTAGCTCTAATTTTCCTCGAATTTAGTCTAACACCTATCTTTCCTGCATGCTTGCGATGGCTCGGCTAACACGCAGTCCACCAGCTCACAGGGCGGGGGGGGTGTTGGGGACGCACCAAGGCCCCTCCGGCCGGGGGGGCCTCCGAAAGCAGGCAGTCCATAAGCCCCAACCCAAGATGCTGTACTAGGCATCAGCAGGCATTCACAAAGGCAAGAAACTACTAAGCAGTCCACCAGCTCACAACACAACGGAGGGACCAGAAGGTTAAATTTGTAAACAAGTAAAACGAATAAAAGCATTAATAATAAACAAAAACCACAAAAGCTACCGCGTCATCATTCTTCCCACCTTGCCTACTGCTCTTTCGGACATAGCGAGGCCAGCCCCGAGCCTTTAGTTCCCATGCATCTACAAATTTCTTGTAGAGGACCCTGGACAGGCTGAAGCATATCCCAGCCTGAAATAGGTATCTTACAAGTTTGGGGTGGGTGCGTGCAAGCCTTGGACTTAGAACAGCTGAGCTAAGCTTGAGCCAGTGCAGAGCAGCGCATCGAAGAGGAGCTTTCGCCCTTTCCGCTTAGATCCTTAGATCGTATTTAAACAGATCAAAAGGCCAGGTCGTTCTCCTTAGGAAAATTCTAAGCTGTGGATCCGTTCTAGAGTTCAAAACGTAAAAAGAAAAAAACTCTTGGCGGACAGGGACAAACGCTGCTTGCAACAGTTGCTGCAATGTGTCCAGCAATTGGATCTTGATGCCATGATGCCGTCAGCCGAACAGGTGTGTAGCAAGCTCGGGCCACTATGTCAGTTCTCGAACTGCCAAGTCCCAGCCAAGCCAAGCCCCAGGGATATGCCATATATTTATTTTAAAATTACTAATACATGCACTTGAACTCGATACACAAAAAATTAAATTACATTTCATTTAATTACCAAAGCAGATCAGCGTCTGCGGCATACACAGAGCCACCAGCGGATTGTGAGAGAGAGGTGCTGCTGGAGAAGGAGGCGCGAGAGAACGCCCTGTTGGAGGTGGCCAAGTGTTAGTTCGAGGAGGCGGAGAACGACACGCGATTGCATTTGCAGCGCAACGAGGTGGAACTGGAGATCACACGGCAGCGGAACGAGGAGCTAGAGTTCAGCAAGGACGCATTGGGGGCCAAGTACAAGGACTGCCACGCCGAGTGCCGATACTGAGAGAGGATTTGGGTGCGGCGGAGACGCAATTGGAGCATCTGCACGAGGAGCGTCAGCGAACGAAGCGACAATTGGAGGCACTGCGTCGATCTCTGCCACTGCTGTTGATCTGTCGCCTGTTGGCTCTGGCCAAAATGGGCAACGACATATCCACCGCTAGTCCCAGTGCCCGGGAGGTCAGCTTCCTGCGGGAAAAGGTCAAGGTGCTGCGCAGCCACGTAAAGCATCTGAAGACCTGCCTGATGCGACTGACCAAAGAGTATAACGATCTGCTCCAGCCCCAGGAGCAGCTGGAGGCGGAGCAACAGATGGCCGTGGCCCTGGAGAACGAGAAGCGACGCTGCCAGGCGCTGATCGATGACCTCAGTTTCGCCAAGAAGCTGCAGGCGAGAACCGAGGAGGCGCTGAAGCAGGAGGCCGAAGCTCTGCGCAGCCAAATGTACGATCTGCGCAAGAGCTTCATGCACATCGAAGTCACCAATGGGGAGCTCAAAGAGGAGGTGGGCACGCTGGAGAACAAGATCCGGCAGATGGAGTCGCAATTGAAGGAGTCCGAGGAGCGTGCCCACTGCCTGGAGGATGAGCTGCGCACCAAGGATGAGCTGTGCCACCGCATGGAGCGTGAAATTGGAGTCTTGCCGGAGGGCTTTAGTCTCACCCACGAGCTCTACGACAGTCCGGCCAAGCGGGCCAAACGAGAGGAGATCAAGGATTTGCAGTCCGCAAGCCTGCAACTGGGCTGTGTCCTGTGCGACGTTGAGGTGGGTAAACAGGAGACGAGTGCCACATGTGGATGAGACTTATAGTTTTTTCTTTTCCTTTCCCTCCAAGGAACAGCGGCAGAGCGAGGCCGATACTCCCACACACAAGGAGTTCCAGGTGATAGCATGCAGCGTGAAGCAGCTGGACCAAATACTCGCAGCCAAGAATCCTGAGGACATGGAGCAGCCAGAGATGGAGCATAAACAGGAACTCTTTTCGAAGCGACGCAAGCGGAAGATGCTCAAACGGTTCATCTGGAGCCGCATCTTTCACGGCCGAGTGCGCCGCCGTGCGCTGCAGCGGAGTCTGTCGAGCAACAGCTTCTACTCGATGTTTTCCCTTCACACCGTCCACTCGGATACATCGATGCTTTCCTTCCGTTCGCAGCATGCGAGTTTGGAGGCAGCGCCAACTGCCACGGCCGACTACGTGTCCATTGTCCAAACGGAGTCAATATCCACTTGCGTCCAGGCGGTGCAGACCGAGCTCGAGACCTCAGAGTGTTACACTCAATGTGACCGTGTGGATGTGGAGCAGCGTCTGCTGCTGCTGCCGGAGCGGACGCGCCGATTTGTGGAGCTGCTGCAGTGCGACGCGGAGGATGTGCAACGCTTCAGGGCCAGTCTGCTGCAAATGTGGGAGAGCAGGGAGTCCTTTCGCGAACACATCGAACTGGTGCAGGATCTGTACTGGGCACAGCTGCCGCCACCCGTGGAAAGCTTGGAGGTATTTGCCAGTGCGATGGGAGCTGTGCGCGACTTGGCAGCGACCATGCAGCCGAAGTCTTCATTTACGCTGAAAAAGATCGAGCAGCGTTTCAACGATCGCGTGCTGCACTTGCACTGCGAGATGGCGAAGAAAACCGAGCCGGAAAATCCGGTAGAGGCGATGCAGCAAATGGGTCTGGTCTTCACGCATGTTGCACGACCAAATCCTTTATTCGAGTTATTGGGTATAGCGTGTTATCCGAATAGGGAGTCAGCGAGATATAACGGCCGCATGCTGATTCCTTTTGTTGGTAAGGGTCAAACAAAGAGCCGTAGAGGTAGCTAATAAATATTAAAAATTTCGAATCAAATCAGTTGCGTGGAATGAGTACGAACCAAGCTTAACCAGCGCTCTCTGTGTCACCCATCTGCGTTTTGTCTGCTGAGGTGCGAAGTCTACTTTGTCCCTGTCCCAGCACAATCAACAGTGTGCTCTGCACGCATATGTAAATTGATTCTCTGTTGCAGCTACTTCTAGACAGCTACTTCAATTCGAGGCTTGTGTCGTTCTGAGTACTCTGATTAAATGAAACTGACTGAAAAGGAAGGACCAATCTCAGTCACAAGAGCAGCCCCTCAGCCTCCTAGATATATTTATTGCGGTATCCATTTCCGAAGCAGCTGGCAATGATTTTCCTTTCATTTGAAAGACATTTAATTTCTGTCGAACGTCTTGGCAATTACTCCGAGCCCGTGTCTGTGCCTGTGCCCATGCCCATGCCAGAGCCCTTGCACTCCTAATATTTGGCTTATTATAGCGTCGAACGTATTAAGCTTTCACCCAAAAGCAGGCTACAAGGTCCAAGTCGGGAAGTGCATACAATATAAATATCGCTGTACATAAGCGAAGAAAAAAAAACCTTGTGTTTTTTTTTTTTTTTTTAGGAACCAAAAACAAAAACCTCTCCTTTTCCCCTCCTTCTTTCTTTTTTTCCTCCCGTGTTGGTTTTATTAATGGGTTTTTCTTTTTTTTTTTTTTTTTTTTTTTTTTTTTTTTTTTTTTTTTTTTTTTTTTTTCTTTCTTTTTTCTTTTTTTTTTTTTTTTTTTTTTTTTTTTTTTTTTTTTTTTTTTTTTTTGTTTTTTTTTTTTTTTTTTTTTTTTTTTCTTTTTCTCTTTTTTTTTTTTTTTTTTTTTTTTTTTTTTTTTTTTTTTTAGCTATAAGAAGTCAGAATTAAAATTGTTTGTTTTAGTAATATAATGAATTGCTAGCGTCCTAATATTCGGGGACCATGCTGGGAAGGAGGGATCAATAATGGGAGTGGTTAGGAGGCCTTAGGATAGCCTTCCGGAAGGGATGATCGGACGAGCCGGAAGCGGTGATCATGGTAGGGTGGGCTTATGTGGTCGCAACAACACCGTGACCTGAGGCTGTATGTATGTAGGTGTCCGTGTGCGTGGTTAGGTGTAGATTTACTCGTGTTTGTGTTTGTACCCAAGTCTCTTGCACGTGAAATATTAATGAAATGTTAAAAGTGAGGGTTAAAAGGCGTCTTTAGCTGCAGCAATTGGCAGCAATGGCAACGTGTGGTACGTTTGTCCTGGAACCCATGGATTGAAAGGGTGCCCAAAGTTTAAGAATTGTCACCGTTACAACGTTACCAGGAGTTAAAGAAGCACTCGCTGTGCCTGATTCGCTTTAGTAAGCGACATACAACTAGAGGCTGTAACGGTCCGCGGTGTAAGATTTGCAGCAAGCCTCACCATGAGCTCTTGCATCGAAAGGTACTAGAGGCACCTACGGAGTCAAAGCCTAAAGGACAGGCGGTGCAGGAACCGAGCTCACTACATAGCTCCTTGTTGTCTAGATCGTCCACGAATTTCCTTGCGATCGCGCTGGTTCAAATCAAAGATATAAGCGGAGGATATCGCAATTGCAGATGCGTATTAGATTCCGGTAGTCAATTAAATTTTTTGACGGCTAGGTTAGTCTCAAGTTTGGGCCTAGAAACGCGCGATTCATCCATGCAACTCAGTGGAATTGGCAATGCAACATCTCAAATTATTGGAGAGGTGCAAGCGACGTTAAAATCAAGAGTCACTAGATATATGGCGATCGAGAATTTTGTTGTGCTAGAGGAAATAACGCAGTATAACCCAATCAGGAAGATTTCCGAAGTGGGTTCCACCCAAGGGAGTTACTCTGGCCGACCCTACATTCCAGTCCGGGGAAAGTATTGACATGCTAGTGGGTGTCACTCTGTTCTTCAAGCTAATTATAGCAGGGAAAATAAAACTATGAGCACACCTTCCAAGGCTTCAAAAATCTCTGCTAGGCTGGGTCGTCGTAGGTGAATGCACAAGGCCATCTGGAGTTGCCATAGTAGCAAGTGGAGTTGAAGCAAAGGGTTCTAGAAATGAGCAGCTGCAAGAGCTCGTACAACAATTTTGGAAGTGCGAAGAAGTCCCTGAACCAGTCGATAAGTTCACAGAGGAAGAAAAACAGTGCGAAGATTGTTTTGTTACGCATGTTAAGCAAGACGCCTCGGGAAATTTAGTGGTAGCTCTGCCATTTAAAAATCCTAAAATTGAATTAAGAGAAACTTATCAAATCGCTCTAACCAGGTTCCTAAACTTAGAGAAGAGGTTGAATCGTAGCCAAGCTCTGAAGGAACAATATGTTTAATTTATTGAAGAATTCCGCCAATTAGTGCATTTAGAGGCAATAAGGACTACAGAGAAAAATAAAGTTGATTACTTCATGCCCTCATCATCCGGTTATTCGCCCAGGTAATCTGACGACCAAATTACGGGTCGTATTTGATGCCTCTTGTAAGTCTTGCAATGGCTTGTCGCTGAACGACACGACCTTATTTGGTCCAACTTTGCAATCTTTCGATCAGTGTTGTCCGAGTTGGCTCAGGTATTTGATCAGCTAGGGTTCTTGATTCCCTTGCTAATCTTGGGAAAAATCTTCATTCAGGAACTTTGGCTTCTAAAGCAGGATTGGGACGAGGAGCGTCCAGCGAGCTACTCAAGGCAATGGCGTGGATATATGGAAGAACTGAAACTAATTGTTAAATGTTCAATCCCACGATCCTCCATTCCAATTACGGCAGACCTATGCACGTTAGAGCTTTTCGGGTTTTCTGACGCATCTAACAAAGCTTACGGCGGCGTCATTTATGCTCGTGTAATGGATAAAAGTAGAGGAAGTTCGGTGCGACTAGTAACGGCCAAGTCCAAGGTCGCTCCTGTTAGGTTAACATCATTGCCACGGCTATAGTTACAAGGAGCACTGTTAGTGGCCAAGCTAACGGCAAAGGTTTGCTTGGTGACAGAATTAAGCAAGTCAAAGATGTGGTGGAACGGTCCGGACTTTTTAATAGATTCAGCAGATGATCTGGCTAAGTTCAATTGGAGTTAAGAAATAGAAGCCATGCCTGAGGAGAAGAAATGTAAGTTTTCGCTGACAATTAGAAAGGTAGAGAGCAGTGAAAAGGTCGATCTTGTGGGGAGATGCAAATTTGCAAATGATTTCCTCAAATTGCAGCGAGTCTTTAGCTACATTTTTCGCTGGCGTAGAATATTTTTGAGATCGAACTCAAATGAAACAGGCAACCTTACTGCAGCTGAAATGAAGGATTACGCTATATTGTTTACAATGTGCAACAGTTGAGTTTGCACGAAGAATTCACTAAGCTAAAAGAGGAAAAGGTGATAAAATCAGCAAGAATTCAAAGTTTAAGTCCTTTCTTAAGAGAGGAGGAAGGAATAAGTATTATTCGAGTCGGGGCAAGGTTGACCAATGCCGAATTGCCATTTGACACAAGGCATCCCATCTTAATGCCTAGTAACCATATGGCGGTGAATGCGCTCGTTGAATTCACACATCGAAGGAATTTACATGCCGGGGCACAATCATTATGCGCCTTTTTGCGGCAGAGATATTGGATAATCAATTGCAGGAAACTTGCCCGCAAGGTGATCCGTGGCTGCATACCATGATTTCGTCGTCGACCGGTCTATGCAACACAGCTCATGGGAGCGCTGCCTGCCCAGTCGACTGCGAGGCAATATCTACCCATTCGAGCGAGCGGGACTGGACTTTGCTGGGCCTTTATGGATGCACTTCAACATGCGACGAAAACGCCCAGTCAAGGTGTATCTGGGCATATTCGTATGCTTCGTAACAAAGGCCTGCCATATAGAGATCGTGTCGGACCTAAGCTCAAATGCCTTCATCGCGGCACTCAAACGGTTTTTCGCACGACGTGGATTGAGCTCAGATTTAGCGACAACGCTACCAATTTTGTAGGCACTTCACCAGATCTAAACAGAGTTTTCGACCCGCCCAGTCAGCAGCTCATTGACGACGAATGCAGTGAGCGAGGAGTCAAGTTTCACTTCATCCCCCCGCGCTCACCACACTTTGGAAGATTATGGGAGACCGATGTGAAGGTGGCCAAACAGATGCTGGTGAACTGCACCAACAGTACAGCACTGAACTACGAGAATATGGCGACGTCCATCGCTCAAGTAGAAGCAGTGATGAACTCTCGGCCTTTGCATACATTGTCATCGGACCCCAATGACTTGGAAGCGTTGACGCCCGGGCATTTCTTGGTTGGCCGACCGCTAAACACGCTGGTCGAACCATTCGACGAAGCACTGTTGCAGCTGTCCATGAGCAACCATTGGAAACGCATCCTGGTGGTACACAACATGTTCTGGCGCCGCAGAAGCGAACAAAGTGGAACACTGTAGCCAACCACATTCAAATTGGCACTCGGGTCCTTATTGCTGAGGACAATGCGCCACACGGACAATGGCTGCTGGGAAGAGTTGCAGAGTTACACACAGGAGCGGATGGGGTAGTTCGGGTTGTAAGACTCAAGACCAAAACTGGACTCTTTAAGCGCAGCGTACACAAGCTCTGCCCACTGCCGACCGATACAGATGATCTTAATGTTGGAAGGAGCTTCCAAGGTGGGGAGAATGTTGACGCCACTTAATATATTATATCAGCTTAATGAACTTTAGCAATGTTAGCATGAATTTGTCAATGAATTTGAATTTGGCGCTAAAAAGAAAATGTACAAGAAGAGAAGCGCAATCGATATTATCGATAAAAACATGTATGAAGATCTATGATCACTAGAATAAATATAGAGAAAATAAACGAACGAGCAAGAACTAGGTTAGGTTAGGTTAGGTTGAAGCGGCTGTCGGGATTGTCAGAGACCCGACACACCTAGGCCGGTTTCGGCCCGTTGTGATACCGCATATTACGTTCCCTTCTCCCTCGTGAGACCCTATGTTATCCATTATCCCATCCGGATGCCCTTATGAAGCCTGCGATCCGTCTGGGACTGATTGTAGACATGTCCGAGATGTCAATTAGAAAAGGAGCGCCCAAGTATTGCAGTCTCCTTCTACTGAGAGCCGGACAGGAGCAGAACAGGTGTTCCACAGTCTCCTCCTCGTCCTCATCTCTACAGCTTCGACAGAAGTCGTTATATGGGGCGCCCAGCCTGCTTGCATGTGTGCCTATTAGCCAGTGTCCCGTGAGGGAGCGTATGACTGAGCTGCACCTACTCCTACTGAGTTTGCAAAGCTCATCGGTGCGCTTCCTATTGATGTTAGGCCATGTTTGCCGAGTTATGCGACATAGTGACACGGTTTGCCATCTGTCATTTATTAATCGCTTAAAATGTTCTTTTATTTTGAGCTTGCAGGTGGCCATTGGCATACGAATATCCTCCGTATCATGGAGAAGGGGGATTGTTGTGCCAGCTCTGGCCAGCTCGTCCGCTATGCAGTTGCCTTCAATGTCCTGGTGACCCGGGACCCATATTAGGCTGATGACGAACTGATAAGCCATCTCATGAAGAGATTTGCGACAGTTTGCCATGGTGGCCGAGCTTGATGTTATCGCATTCAGCGATTTGATCGCAGCTTGGCTATCACTATAGATATTTATATGAGTTGCCGCAGGGGCTATTTCCTGAAGACAGCTCAAGGCCTCCTTGATCGCTATGACTTCTGCTTGGAAGACACTGCAGTGATCCGGGAGCCTGAAGGACTGTCTTATGTTCAGCTGTTCGGAGTAGATTCCTCCTCCGACCTTGTTGTCCAGCTTTGAGCCATCAGTAAAGATTCGAATGGCTCCCTTTGGACCAGGTGGTCCCTCAAGCCAGATGTTTCTGTGAGGGATGATTGTCTCGAAGGGGGTATCTATATACTCCCTCGGAACGCAGTAGTCCGTTTTTGTGGGGACGATTTTGTTTCCGTTTAGGATGGACGCATGACCGGTGTGATGTGACACCCATTGGTAAGAGTCTCTAAGACGGATTGCGGCCATTTCTGCCTGCTCCTTACCTGCAAGGTCAAGGCTCTGCAGGCATAGGATAGCATTTAGCGCATCCGTTGGTGTTGTGCTCAGAGCTCCACTGATGCATAGCGCTGAAAAGTACGCTGCACCGTGCCCAGTTTTTTAGTGATGTTCCCCTTCGATAGGGCAGGCCACCACACTGAGACTCCGTAGAGCAGTATTGGTCTTACTATTGCTAGGTAAATTCATTGGACTATTCTTGGGTTCATGCCCCATTTTAGCCCAATGGCTTTCTTGCAAGTATAGAGTGCTATCGTAGCCTTCTTCACTCTGTCTTTGATGCTCAGGTTCCAGCTAAGTTTTTTGTCAATTACCAACCCTAAGTAACTGGCACTGTCGCTGAAGGAGAGCCTACATCCGTTTAGTATTGGGGGGTTGAGGGACGGGATTTTGTATTTGGTTGTGAACAATACAAGTTCCGTTTTAGAGGGATTGACTCCCAGTCCACGCGACTCTGTCCATTCTGAGAGTCGCGCGAGCTTTGCGGTCATTAGATCGCAGAGTGTTTGAGGGAATTTTCCCGAGAAAATACTGGCAACGTCGTCCGCGTATGCTACCACCTTGCAGCCCCCCCTTCCAGGTCACACAGTATCTTATTGACTGCTATGTTCCATAGAAGGGGAGACAGGACACCACCTTGCGGGTGCCTCTGTTGACATACCTAGACTGAGTGGACGATCCCATTGATGATGTCACTGTCCTGCATGTGAGCAATTGATCTAAGAGCATCATCAAGTGACGATCCACTCCCAGGTCAGTCAGGGCCTCTGTGATGGCTCCTGGTATGACGTTGTTAAAAGCTCCCTCAATGTCTAGGAAAGCGATTAAGGAGTATTCGTTGACTTGTAGAGATTTCTCTACCGCCGAGATTACTTCATGGAGTGCTGTTTCCGTGGATTTTCCTTTTTGGTAGGCATGTTGAGCGCCTGACAGCCACTGAGGATTTATAGTTGTCCTCAGCTGCAGCCCGACTAGTCTCTCAAAGGTTTTGAGAAGAAAGGACGATAGACTTATTGGTCTGAAGTCTTTTGGGGTTGTGTGTGAGGGTTTCCCTGCTTTGGGGATAAAGACTATTTTAGCCTTTAACCAAGCTCGGGGAATTTTTCCCACTGTCAGTATCTTCCTGAAGATACTTTGCAGCCAGTTGATGGCCATGTCCCCGGCTTTTTGCAACTGAGCCGGAATGACTTGGTCCGGGCCAGGCGATTTGTAGGATTTGAAGCTGTTTACTGCCCAGCTAATATTCCGTTTTGTGAGGATGTGCCCCATCGAGGTTTCCGGGCCTTCACTTGGGGTGTCTGCCGGCTCGATGGTCGTACACCCAGGAAAATGAGTATCGAGTAGAATGTGTAGGGAGTCCTCACTAGAGTTAGTCCACGTACCATCCGTTCTCTTGAGGTATCCCACCGAGGGGATGTTTTTGACAGGATCTTGCGAGCCTTGCGGCTTCTGACTTGTCCTCAATTTCGGAGCAAAATTTGTGCCAAGAGGCCCTTTTTGCTCTCTTTGTTTCTTTTTTGTATAGGGTTAGCTTACTTTTGTAATTTTCCCAGTGCGCTTCCTCGCTGCTGCTTCTGGCTCTGTTAAAGAGAGTCCTGCAGTCTTTCCGGAGGGTATCTATATGTTTAGACCACCAGGGGGGTTTCTTTTTCCCTCTTGGTTTGGTTGGGGAGCAAGCTGCCATGAAGGCCTTGTTGCAAGCTTCCGTGAAATTGTCCACAAGACGATTAAGATTGTCTTGTGTGTCAGGGCATTTTGGGGCTAGGGGGGGGAGTAATTCCTCCATTTTTGCACTATACATATCCCAGTTGGCTTTCCTTGGGTTAATATAGCTAGTGGGTATGGTGCTTTCGAGCGATAGGATTGTCTCGATGTACCTGTGGTCGGAGAAGGAGTGGTCCTCTAGGACTCTCCAACTTTCCATTATGTCTGACAGTTTGTGAGACAATAGAGTGAGGTCAATAACCTCTTCACGGTTTTTTATGATAAAAGTGGGGTCATTACCCCGATTACCGATAATTAGGTTGGAGTTCGGGATGAAGCTGAAAAGTGACTCACCCCTTGCATTTGTATCCGAGCTCCCCCATTGGGTGTGATGAGCGTTGGCATCGCAGCCTATTAGTAGGCTTGTATCCGACCTCTCGCTGTCGCTGGCAATTTTGCGAACGAGGTCACTGGGAGGATCGCTTTCCTCGTGAGCCATGTAGGACGACACCAGGTTTAGGCGTGTCCCTTGTAGCTCTAGGCTAGCTGCCGTATTGTCGCCATTGCTAAATTTGTGGAGCAGAAAGATATTTAGGTGCTTTCTTGCTAATATGCAGGTTCTGATTTTACCTTCAGTTTGGGCTACAATCAGCTTGTAGTCCTTCGTCGCTAATCCACAGACCCTGCCTCCTACCACCCAGGGCTCTTGGATTAGGACTATGTCCCCTCCGCTTGCGACTAAGCGGGTATCAGGGCAGCGGATGCTCTTTACAGTGGTGGAGATTTATCTGCAGAAGCCTCAGAGACTTCATTAGAAACGTTCTCCACCACTGTTATGTCGGCGTCAGAGTCGTCGAGTATCTCGTCCCGACACAACGCCTCAAAATCGAGCATCAGCTCCGTCTCCGAGGAGTAGCTCTCCAGGGCCGGCTCCGGCTCCGGGTCTACTTCGGGTGCCTCGATCTCCAAGGCAACGTCCTGCTCAACTGGGTTGTTGACAGAACGCGCCTCGGTCGCTGCGTCCGACTTATAGACCTTCATGGTCACCGAGCTGAACCCGAAGTTAAGCTCTCCCCTGGCTGCCTCGATCGGGGCTAGCGATTTCTTATTTAGGACTACCACTGCCTGATTTGTGGGGCCCTTTGATGCCTCCACTTTGACCACCCTCCAATCTGAGGTTGGCAGTGTGGGGTTGCATCTCTGCAACATCGTGAGGATCCGCTCGGGCTCCTTGAAAGTGGCCGGTACCCATATACGGGCCCTTGGCCTACTGGGCACCTCGCTCCAGTCCACAGCGACGAGCTTTGCCCCGGCATGAGACCTCACCGATTTGCGCCACCGCAGCTTTGTATAGCTTTACGGAGCGCTCATCCTCGCAGGCTACCACCTTGATGCTCCCCTGGAACCATCCCATGTCTTTGCAGACGGGGGGTGGCCCGGGATCCTTCTCGAGAAGCTCGAAGCAGCGGTCGGCCAGTGCCGCTTCCACCCACTTCCACTGGCTTCTGGGTATTTTCCCCTCCGCGCTGCCTTTGTCGAGAACGCCTATCAGCGTCCTCTCCTTGGCAATCTGCGCGAAGGATACATTTCGGTGTGACCCTGGATCGCTTCGCGACAGGTCCGGGCGTCTCTTGAGAGCGCTGCCTCTTCGGTTGGGCGGCCACCTTCTGTGGCTCCATACTGAAGTCGGGCAACACCACCGAGGCCCATTCCACTTTCTTCAGCCAGTCTGCTGTTGGACTGACTTCCTGGCTTGCGTTCTGCCGACGGAGTATGTGCCCAGCACTCCTCTTTTCGGCATAACTGAATTTTTTGGTTTGGACGCTGGCTGATGGTAAGCCATCACCCGCCGCTTCACCAGAAGGTTGAGCAGCCGCAATATTGCTAGCTGCCCTACCATGGTATCAGTTTTGGGTGTTGTCTTTCCACCCATCCCAGGTTTGGGATGGGACCCACCCGGATTCATACCCGCGTCTTTCACCGTGCAGGTCTTTCCTGCTTCTGAGCGGATTTGGCCAGGCCTTTGGGCCGTTGCCTTCTCTCGCTTGGGATTGCTCCCTGTAGGCATTTGGGGAGTGCCTCTCTCGTTTTTGTTTTTGTTGTTGTTTGTATTATTGAATTTATCCATATAATTCCCACGAGCTGCAGAGAATGGGAACGGTCCACCCCGGCAGAGCTCTGCGTTACCCGGGTAAGGCATACTTAGAACAGGGGGCTGCCAAGTCCCTGAGCTCTCCGTTCACGACTGGGCTAGTTTTTATACCGGGCCCCCAGCCAGGCTGACTCTTGGCACGGGTCGAGTGACACCTTAGTCCGGCCCGGTAAGAAGAGCAAGAACTAACATCGAGCGGATTGAGGAATATCAGGATTGCTGAAGAATTCCACTATTCCATTATATTACTAATGTTGAGCTACTGAGCTTCTTCAGTAGCGTTGTATTGCGATACTATTAAAAAGGCGATGATTGTTCAATATATATATTCACAGTTTATTGTGGTGAAGTAAATAAGCGATACAGAGTCGAAAGGATAGTTAGCTGGATTCAAGACGGGGTCAGATTGAAGACGCGGGGGTCGGTTCAAGACGGTGTCGGATTGAATAGCTCGATTCCAAGACGATGTGCAGTGGTTGCTAGATCAAGACTAATTCAAAGGGCAGGCGGGCCGAATTGCCTGTGCCCTAATGCGAGCGAGAGAGCGACAGATCGAGAGAGTGATAGCGAAAGGCGATAGAAAGAAAGGTGTGGGATGAAGAGGCGAAAGAGAACGGCTGCATAGGCTGCTGCCGTGAGGGAGCATGAATGCGTGCATGAGTTTGTAGGTAAATGACAATTTAGTACAGTGGGCAGTGCAAACAACGAACAATAATAAGGATTTACTCTACTGCTGCACCACTGGCTATAATCTATGCATTTGGCCACTATTTGGCTGCGTAACCAAACATACTCCCCCCGTTGAAGATCACGGGTCTTTAACAAACTTCCTTCAACAGCATACAGCGTTCAGCAGACAAAGCTTGTTGTTGATGGGGCCGTTCTTCCTTCCGTCGATACCTGTAGATTCGCTGCAAGAAAGCAACGCGTTGTCCGACATCTAATCGGTTGAAGTTGAGCCATGTCATGTGATGCTCAGCGACAGAATAAGAAGAGGCGAAAAAGAATAGCGCATTAAAACCAAGCACTGGAAGTGATGTGTCCAGATCAGCATGATTTCCTGAACTGACTGAGGGATTAGCAATTTCTGCCCTCCCCCCAATAGGCCAATGTCGGGATGGTCTTTGGCCCAGCACAGCTTGAGGTCCAGCGCGATGCCCAGAATTACGTCCGCCAGCAGAGAGCGTGGGTTCGTTCGGATGAACATCGGCCGGAACGAAGCGTTTGCAGAGAACCCACAAGGCCTGAAGGTCCGTAAACGAGGTCGTAGGCTGAGCAGGAACCACATCCGACGCAAGTCCACCTGTGTTGATGCAATCGAGGCCGCCTTCTAACTTTGAATAGGATTCCTCGTCTCCTGCTCCACCATGAAGAGCCGGCACAAGAAACGGATGCTTCGATTGGTATTGGTTTCTGTCGCTCAGTCCGATTGGCTCCAAAATCGCGCACGAATCCACTTGAAATGGGGCCGGTGTGATTCCGTTACCATACGCAGGATGCGGAGTTACGGAAGTGGACCGCTTAGTGATCTCTCCGAGAATGATCCCATTGAGCGTCACAAACAGCTCCTCAAAGTCATCGGCGAGTTCACTCCCAATCTCGTCGAAGTCTAGCTCCTCGAGTTCACTGTGCACGGTTTTAAAGTGCCGTGCAGCTCCTCGATTTGCTTCTGCCTGCCAACGAGCATGAAGTGGTCGAATAGGGAAGCGTTCTCCAAGACAACTTTTAGCTGCTTCATCCGTTCAAATAACGCTGGTGCTTTCCGCTTTAGGAAAGCCAGACTGTTTCCAGCAGCGGTCACTGCACCGTCGTTCCTCGCACCCATTTCGGCGCAGGCGCTAGAAAACGTTCCTAGCGGGAAGATGACCGCAAAGAAGAACGAACGCTTGCAGTAAATGCAGCAAGAACCGCAAGCAGATCGCAAAGCAGACGACGCGAGCCCCGTTTTTGTTGCTTGTGCACAGCCGAATACCGAAAAAACCGTGGTTCAATGCGAATTAAAAGAACGACAAATGTTATTGTTTTTTGTGATAAAATTTAACGAGTTAATGTTTATATCACGTCGGGGTCACCAAATGTTGAGCTACTGAGCTTCTTCAGTAGCGTTGTATTGCGATACTATTAAAAAGGCGATGATTGTTCAATATATATATTCACAGTTTATTGTGGTGAAGTAAATAAGCGATACAGAGTCGAAAGGATAGTTAGCTGGATTCAAGACGGGGTAAGATTGAAGACGCGGGGGTCGGTTCAAGACGGTGTCGGATTGAATAGCTCGATTCCAAGACGATGTGCAGTGGTTGCTAGATCAAGACTAATTCAAAGGGCAGGCGGGCCGAATTGCCTGTGCCCTAATGCGAGCGAGAGAGCGACAGATCGAGAGAGTGATAGCGAAAGGCGATAGAAAGAAAGGTGTGGGATGAAGAGGCGAAAGAGAACGGCTGCATAGGCTGCTGCCGTGAGGGAGCATGAATGCGTGCATGAGTTTGTAGGTAAATGACAATTTAGTACAGTGGGCAGTGCAAACAACGAACAATAATAAGGATTTACTCTACTGCTGCACCACTGGCTATAATCTATGCATTTGGCCACTATTTGGCTGCGTAACCAAACAACTAAAACAAACAATTTTAATTCTGACTTCTTAAAGCTAAACATTTTTAAACTTATACTACAAACAGAGCCAAAAGCGATTGTGTGTGCGCTTGCAAAAAATTGATTATTTATTCCCCTCCCGCAAGCACAAACATAAACATAAAACGACTTCAAGCCAAATTTCGTTGCAAGTTCGTCGCTGACGGCACCACGGTGCAAGCACATACAGACATATATAGCTATTCGACAAGCAATTCGCTGTCGGATATATGGGAGCAGGGATTCCCGCAGCAGGCACAGATACACAAGCTCAAGAAGATGCTAAAATCGAAGTCGCACGAGCAGGACAACATGACCCAGCAGTCCGCAGAGACACGCAAGAAGCTGGAGGAGGAGCAGAAACGTGCGGGCAGCATGGAGCAGCAGCTGAAGACTGCCTGTCAGGAGAAGCAGCAATCGAAGGATCTACCGGAAACGCAGGTGATACGCCTGAGCCTGGAGAGCCGCCTCGATAAACTGCGCGAGGAGAAGAAGTGGGCGGAGCAGTGCAATACCCAGCTGGAGTCCAAGCTGCAGCAGACCCTCATCCAGTGCAAGTAGCTCAATGAAAAATGCGCCCATAGCGGCGAGCTGCTGGATAGGAAACAGATCGACTTCGACAAAATCACAAAGCTATACAACGCCCTGGAGTCGGACTTTGAGGCCATGCTGCTGGAGAAGGAGGTCAACATACATGAGCTGAAGTAATAATAATGACCACCGACATCTTTCACCTGTAATGCGTAAAATATGTTAAATTCTCCGCACAGTTTTTCTTTTGCTTAGAGCTGAGAGGGCCAACATGGATTACGATTTCAATCAATAAAATAGAACGTAATTTAACATATTTTACGCATTACAGGTGAAAGATGTCGGTGTTCATTTTTGTTTTGTTGAAGTTTGTAAAGGCTCCTTGTAGCTTCATCCTCCTCTTTACTTAAAAAACGGAATAGAGCCCATGATGCGAGAACAAAGGGTGCTGCTTGAAAGTCTACAGCGGATCATGAACAGAATGACAACTGGGACGCGAAAGGATTTCAAACCAATAATCATAAAATATTGGAATGAGAATAGAACAATCCATGTCAAAATACATTCCAAATGCATCGATCCTGTGAAAATGGGATATAACATTAACAGCTATATTGCAGCTGAAGATGCAGTATTACCAATTCAAGCAATGACTGAATCAGACCCTGTTCAGCCATTTATCGCTGCTCCTCATATGCATAATACATTACTTCTGCCTAAGGCTGCCATCCCTAACTTTGATGGTGACTACTTAAAGTGGCAACAATTTCATGACATTTTTAAACAAATGATTCATGAAGCATCGATACCCGTTATTCAGAAGATGTGGTATTTAAAAACCAATGTTACGGGAGAAGCGGAAAATTGAATACGCCATATTACGCTAACAGAAATCAACTATACAACGGCATTGAATATGCGACAAGAGCGTTTTAGCAACAAAAGAGTGCTTAGTAACGCATTGATTCAACGATTACTGGATCAACCAAGCACATCCAAAGATGCACAATCAATTAAGGTTTTGCACGATAATGTAAAGGAAACATTATCAGCACTAAAAAACATAAAAATATAAAGACATCTGGATGGGAACCGATTCTGCTATGTTTTTTTGACAAACAAATTAGAACGTCAGACTCACACTTTTTATGAACAGTCATACAAAACACAAAAGAGTTACAGTCTGTATCTGAATTTATTAAGTTCCTCCAACAAAGGTTCCTCACCTTAGAAGCAATTGGATGGGAAAAGGTAAAGAAACCCATCACATGCGCCTCAGCAGGAGCTGAGTATTTCGGGGGGAATGTTTCCTGCCAGAGTGGGGGTGGCAGCCACTGGACGAAAGCGGAAGAGGCCGGCGAGGATTGGTACTGCCACTAACAGCACTCCAGCTCCAGCGGCAGCATCAGCTGTGGCCACTCCTACTCCAGCATCGAGGCCGTTGGATGCATCGTCTTCGTTGTCGTTGCATGTACCAGTGGTGAGGTCACTGGCGCCTGGGACTCAGCCAAAACCAATACCACCCAAAAAGCCAGCGCCTGTCCTTGTTTTGGATGACCCAGTGATGGATGTATCCGATGGCGATGCCGAGTATGGCGACGACGATGGCGATGATGGCGAGTGGACGGATGAGGACCCTGTGGCTGATCTTCAGCGCATATGGAGCGGCCAAATCGCCAGAGCGCTGTCCGGCCAGAGCCATATGGATGAGGACGTCCATTACTAGACTGATGCCACTACATAAAAACAAAAAAAGCAGAAAAGAAAGCCAATTAAAAATAAAAAAAAAACAACGAAAATATTAAGCAGCCACATCAAACTTCAATAGACTTCAATAGTCAGAGTGTCTGCCCTCTCTCTCCAAGGCACGGGACAAGGCACGGGCGGCCGGACCAGTACGTCGCTCGTTGCTGCATTTTATGTGTCTGTGTTTAGTGTGTGTCGTCTCATCCTGCAGCCACCCATTTTGGGTGATGTTTATATTGATGCCATTTCCTGAACGCTGCCTGCAAATACACACATACACATGGATTAGCAGAGACACACAGCTAAAATTTTGTCCGGGCGGCCGAACCAGATTTGCCGCTCGATGCCATACATAACCATGCGGCATCTTGATGAGGCCACTACCACACTGACGAAGGCGTCTCCTACGTCTTGCATGCCACTACAAATAATTAAGATGCCCATAAATAACCCAAAAATTCTATCAGCATGGTGTATGTTTTGTGGACAGTGTGACGACGGAGCCGGTCGGTATGGCGGGACAATGTATACATATATTGCATTGCCTTTGCTCATGCCCTACTGGTGCTTTGTTGTTGTTCGTCTTGCTGTTAGTTTTTACTAAAAAAAAAAATAGATAAGAAATAATCCAGATTAATTATAAGGAAAACTGTTGTGTTTATGTATTTTAATGATTGCACGTACCTTGTTGTCTCGTTTGATCTAAGTAAACGTAATTTGTTTTTTTTTTACTTTTAGTTGCATGTATCTGTGTTTGTTTCTTTCTATATAATGTAACGAATTAAATTTACACATACTAACTCCAGGCGCGGTGTTGGGCATGGAAGAGGAGCGCACGCGGAATGTTCCGGCTCAGGCTCGTCGGCTATGGGTGTGGTGGTCTTGCTTCCCCTCCCATGAAGTGTGTAACGATTAACGAAGATAATCCTCGGGCAATGAAGCGGGTGGTCGACAATGTTGGAAGGAGTACGCGCTTGCTCCTACGGCTCGTCTCTGGTCGGCTATGGGTATGGGTTCTTGTGGAGGAACCTTCCAATTGTGTGCTTCGTTCCTGCAGTTTACTATTCTATTAACTTCGCGTACTGCGTTTACGGTATAGGGAGGGCGGAGGAAAGGCAGGGGAAGGAATGGTAGGGAGCCGGTGCACGGGCTATTATATAAAAGAGAAAAATAGGATAGAAAAAGAAGGGAGAGGGTTCTACCTACGCTTCGGACAACTCTGCTGGCACTGAGTTGTGCCACGCCCACCCTACCATGATCCTGATGAGCCGAGGTAACTAATATCAGGATCCCTGGAGTGTCCGGTGTCGGCTATCCTTCTTCGCTCCACGGCAGCATGGTTCCCCAACTGACGTACCTTTTAGCACATAGTTAAATTAACAAACAATTTATTAACAGCTAACTCCATTATCATTCAGACAAACCAAAGCGTAAGCTAACAGGGAATAAGAACAACACGACTGGGGGCTAGCATAGGGTCTCGGTCGAGAGGTATATATATACTTAAGATATTTATATAAATATAAAGATATAGGTATAAATAGGTGTGATTACAAACACTTCGATATAGTGCGATATAAATTAATTATTTTTCCCTAAATAGAAAACATAAAATTATAGGGCATTATACGGTCGTAAGTCGAACGACTTCCGCCAACAGCATCGGGCATCAGATATTAGTGCATGCAAGCAGTCAAATCAGCTGTGGTTAATTTAAAAGTTTGAGGTCAACGACCCACGAACAGCGCTAGCAAAAGGGAAGCTTTTGGCAGCGATCGCGGAGTTGGCATATGCAGATAAATTTAATAGGGAAAAGCTCACTTACAGTGTGTTGGTTTGCTTGGTTGCTCCCGCGCCGAAAGATCTTTCGTAGCTGGGGTGTCTCTGTGTTAGTGAGATTATGACGCTTTTATCTGAAAAACCAAAAAAAACCAATCTGCGCACCTGGTGCTGCCTGGCCATAACTCACTGTTAGGAAACTGTCGCGTGGACGCTTTAAAGCTCGAACTTTTAAAGCCACTTTCAAAATAATTAGAACAATGTTTGTTTTTCTTTTCGTTCGTTTTGGGTTTGACTTTACATTATAATGGCTTTGTCCACTTGTCTTACCCAAAAGAACCAACAAAAATTACTGCGCGGGTCCAAGGAATTCAGGCCGCGATATACACTAAATCTGCCTCCGATGGTGTCGACGAACTATATGTATGTGTGCGCCTCTCGTTGGAGCTGCTTTCACAAGTTAGCCTACCCTAGCAACTATCACACAAACCGACATAACGTAAAACACAAATTATTACTGACTAAACCGTTAACTTGTTTAATTCAAGGCCGAATCGTCCGGCAGGTCATTGCAGGCGGCTGTGCAACAGAGGCTTTAGCATAGGCCGGTATCACTAGGTATCGCCGTGAGGTTAGGTTCGCACGTGGCCCAAGGGGGCCTCCTTACATGAAAATTTTCGAGGCTTAGGACTTAACCTGATCACCACGGACTATTCGGAACGCCTATTCTCTTGACCAGGTTCAAAAACACCTAACGGCTAACACGCCAATTCGCCGAGCTACGTTAGAGCAGACGGCTGTCTTCGGCACGCACAGCAAAAGTTCACTGCTCGCACATCTGTGGATCAGCTGGTTGTTAGTGCGGGCTTAAAGCTTTGGTTCCACCTGTTTTCCTTTTGCTGCGATATGGCCGGTTTAAAGGGCGTTTATTTAAACTCTCAACTGGGTGCCGATTCTGAATTTAAAGACATCGAAAAAAAGAATAAGGAAAGGAACCAACAAGAAAATTCAACCGTGAGGCCATATCAATATTTACCGCTTGGAAATGGCACCGCATAGAACAAATTTGAAGGGATTTCCTCTCTTTCTCCAGGGGCTGCGAAACACAAGTGTACCCACAGGCACCTATATGGGTGTGTGGACAGGTGCGCGGACCAGTACTATAGCGATTTTCCAACTGACGCACCAGGGAAAAGAGCCAATTATTTTAACAATCAAATTCCGTTCCTATGACAGCTACTCACTTTACGAATATTTTATTGTATTTTTGTCAGCTACTTGGTGCTGATCTACGACTTGACTCTTGGGCCGCCACGAGGAGAAAGAATTACTAAGCTAGGCTACCGACTGTGCAAAATTCGGGTTCTCCGGATCTTCCTTTGACCCGATCCTTCGCCATTCACCCTGAGCGGTTGATTACAGTGTGGGGACTGTCTTTGCGTTTTAGCCCCATTCGTAGCATCTCCCATAGATGGCGCTACCTCTACATGACATGTAACTTATGATACCTACTTATAATACCGGTACCTGGCTAATAGCCCGAAACCGATATTGCCTACTTTCAGGCACTATCAAAACGACTTCCTACAAGCGCTCACTACAAGTGCCTTCTTTATCATAATTCCTAAATATTTTGCGTGCTAGTGACAAGCTAATCCGGGATAGAGAATCCCACTTACTTCATCTCCCCAAAACAACAACCAAAACCCTAATAAGGGATTGACCGATCTGCTCCAGTTGGTTTTTACTGCGACCTGACCTCAGGTTTTTTTTGAGGCCCGTTGTGCCCTCCCTACCATCGGCCCTTCTGCCCCCTGGCAACCATCCGAAGGGCCCCTCCTGTCTTGGTGTTTCTCTCAGTGCATGGGGTCAGCCGATGTCAAACTTCTTGTCATTTAAAACATTATAAAATTTATTTACTCACTAAAAGAAAAAAAAACTCCCATGTACACATAACCACGTAAAGATAAATGGGCCACCAGGGTGGATAAATGAACATAAATAAATAAAATCGTATAAAGAAAATGATATGACAAAAAATAAAAGTGATTAAATATAGAACATATAAAGCAAAAATGTAGTAATATTATATGAATTCAAGAAAACGAAAAACCTGAACAAGCAAAAAATTCATTTTTTCTTCCCCTCGAGCTTCATTAGCAGAGAGCCCATCTAGAGCAAGCACTCAAACTTGAGGGAAAACGGTGGCGCCAAGACGCTATGCCGTACTCAGCTTCTTCGTCTCCCAATTCTCTTTCTCCCACCGATCGGTTCTACCTTTCCCGACTCAACATTCGGTAGTTTACTTTATCTACTTCTATACTCCCTTTCCTCGACTTTGCATTTATGCGTACCAACAAGATCCACGCATACCTTATTTTGTCCAGACTGGTGCTCCATCGATGAAAGCGCTTTCTCGACGAACATCTGAAAAGCTGTGGATAAAAAAAGAATTTAAGGGCATAGGGACGGGAAAAACATCACCACTGATCGGCAAGAATCAAGATGGGCAATAGAACGGAACACTATAGGACTCAATCACTGGCTTTCACTCAATCTGCTCTTTGCTTCCTCTCACTCTTCACTTGCACATTTCTTTCTCTGTACGTTACTTATATTCTACCCACTATCTTCTCTATCCAACCGGCGAGGTGAAAATTCACCAAGTAGGACTTTCACTAATTCCTGGTATCAATGCGGTTGAATAATACTATGTTTCCAGCTTCTGCTGCCGATCAGTCAGCGGGACCAAGGGAGAGGAAATTCATAAATTCCAACGGCGAAGTTGGGTACCCGCAGCCGTGTGAAAGGACAACGGTGTCGGTCGCTAGTCGCTCGGGCACTAAATTAGCCCGCTCTCCGGCTGATTTGATGTGCGCTTGTGCTGGTCGCTCCAGCGCTCGGATGTCGTTCGACCTCTCCGAAAGTATTGCGCCCGCCACCTGAAGATCTTTTAGCTTTTTCCGACCGTGAGGCGTCCAGAATTTATCTAATTCCCCGTCTCTTCCAGAAAATTTCAGCTCCTTCTCAAGCGCCAAGACCCAGACGGACTCAGCGTGGCCGAAGAAGAATGGATCGAAACAGCCTATCCGCCTTCCGAATTGGGCGCCCTCTTTGTTAGCCGCAAAACTGCTTAAATCACGGATTTTCGCACTTCCTAATTAGACTTAGGTTCTTGCCACTGAAAGACACCACTGGCTTAATCAAACTTCCAAAGAGAACTGACGATAGGGGACGCTGGCTTTTTGGCGGCAAACTCCCTAGCCAGTCGATATAGAAATTTCCCACAAATCGCTTTTGACACTTGAACCTGTAAGCGCACTTCTCCCCTTTTTCCACCAGCATTCGCACAGACATCCTGACCGCTGGATGGCGCCACAAACGAAAATTCGAATCTGTACACTACAAGCGTTACAATAAATCCATTAATCTATTACTTATTCGCCATTAATAATTGGATGACTGCAGTGCTCTTATATTTGCTATACGTTGGAACTGAGTGCTTGTTTTTACAATTGTAAATGCCACTCCTCTTCTTCTTGCCATACCATGTTCCAGCTTCTCCAATACAAATCACATTTGCAAATGCACGCTCATCCCCCATTTTCTGTCCATATCTCTTACCTTTTTCCTTTTCCTTGTAGTTGGTCGTTTTTGTATAATAGTAGTTTTGTTGTATTTTAATTTGTTCTGTGTGCTTTTTTCCTTCCTCCAGCTGCACAAGTTTCTTCCATGGCCCAATTGTAAATATAAATGCCATTACCACCTTCTTGACCTCTCTCCCCATGGAACTTTCGACAGCTCGACACAGGCATGGACCATATCGATATCGATATATTTCTAACCCTCTTCAGACCCCATTTTTACTTTTGCATGGTAATCTATTTGTAATTTAACTAATTTATTTATTTATTGACCAGGTTGCAGCCAGCCACTTGCTTATAGTTTATTGTCGCCACTACATTTAAAATTTCCGCCACTACACTTAATTTGGCCTCTCTCGATAGACTGGGAATAATTTATTTCACCATTTTTGATCGTTTTTGTTTGAGCGCCTTGCAAATACTTGTATATATGTATTTATATGTTTTTTGTTTTCCTTGTTTAATCAAATAAGTCGACAGTTGGCCAATAAATGACCATACCCGCCAATTCCCACATACTTTTCACACACACAGCTATTCCATTCATACATTGAGAGTTGCAGACATACAGACAGACAGACAGACAGACTTACTGCTAAATGGACAGTATGACAGTTGTTAGAAGCCAATACAATTTAAGAGTTGTTCCTCGCGCCTATTGTTCCTTGTCTATGAATATGCATTAAGAGCTCAGCGTTTGTTCTATAAAAGCCAATACAATCCATGCTGACATATTGTTTGTGAAATTTATTTCCATGCCTGTTTATTCAGGTGATGGTCGAGTTTGTTTTCGTATCCTTGATTGGTAAAATAATTGAATGGATTTTCTTAAACGAGTAGGGCTGTAGTTTTCTTTCTTGCATTATTCTCTCTGTTGCCGCCACTACAATACGAATTAGCTGCCATTAAGCCAGAGAACAAAGGTTTCAGTGTATTTGAGGTTTGACTCTAGTTTAGATTGGGAATGAGACGATGTTTTTGTTGTTTGTCCACTGTCCGACCTTAGGTATGGGTGGATTCTGATTTTGTCTTTGTTATAGGATCCATGCAGGTGAGCCTGCAATTGCTGGCTTTATTGGATGGGCGGATGCCTTTTAACATGCTGCAGCCATTGATGATTGGTGATTCCAGTTGCAGTCTTCAGAACAGCGACTCGGGCGACGCCATCTCTTCCAGGTAGTAGTTCGACCACCCTCGCTAGTGGCCACTTCATGGGAGGTAGATTTTCATCCTTGACGAGGACCAGGTCGGTGACAGCTAAACTCGGTTTCTGAGTTCGCCACTTTGAGCGCTGCTATAGCGACGTGATGTACTCCTCCTTCCACCGGGACCAAAAGAGCTGTTGAAGGTACGAAACGCGCTGCCAGGCGTCAAGGCGATCGAAGTTTAGCTTCGTGTCGTCAGGCTCAGCGAATAAAGCAGGAGGGGTACCATTCAAGAAATGTGCTGGAGTTAAAACGTCTAGATTGGCAGGAATCTCTGAAATGGGAACTAAAGGTCTTGAATTAATGACTGCCGTGATGTGGCATAACAGCGTCTGCAGCTCATCAAATCCAAGAACCGAATTGGCGCTCGATAGAAGTGGTACTTGGCCGTCTTCACTGCAGCTTCCCATAGGTCACCAAAGTGTGTAGAGCGCGGCAGGATGAAGTGCCAATCAATAGACTCAACCAAACAGAAATCCAGAACCGCCTTCTGATGATCATCGCTGAGAAACAGGCGTCTTAGCTCTACGAGATCGTTCCTTGCACCGACAAAATTGGTTGCGTTGTCTGACCAAATTTGCCGTGGCTTTCGTCTGGTAAGCGCTTTAGGCTGTGGAGAAAAGAGACTGTCGACAGCTCCAGATGAACAGCCTTGGTCGCGAAACAAATGAGGACGCAGACGTAGCACTTGATTGGAGCCTTGTTGCGTGCCTCCGGGTTGTAGAAAAACTGGCCACAAAAGTCTACGCCTGTGATCTCAAAGGCATGAGAACCGTCTAGGCGCTCCTTTGGAAGATCCGCCATGATGTGCTCCAATATTCTAGGTTTCATTCGAAAGCATCTCACGCACTTGCTTACGGCCTTGTTAACTGTCTTTCTCCCACCAATAGGCCAATATTGGGATCGAATTAATCCCAGCAGAGCCCGAGGACCGGCGTGTAGATTCCGCTCATGAAAGTGCGAGATAATTGCAAGAGTAAGCGGATGATTGCTGGGAAAGATGATGGGATGACGGCCATCAAAATCCAACGAAGAATTCTTCAGCCGACCGTCAACTCTGAGGAGTCCAAAATGATCCATGAAAGGGCACAATAATGAAAGTAAGCTGGATGAGGAGACCACTCCCCTAGCGCGCAGTGATTTCATGTCTTCCCAGAGCTGCGTACGCTGGACCAGCCGCACCAATATTTGGGTTCCACGCTCAATGTCAGAGACGGTGAGTCCAGGGCGCCGAATCCGGTTGCAAAATTTGTGAATGTAGCCAAAAACGCGCTGCAAAGAAGCGAATGAGTTCGCATACTTGGATTTGGCTACAATGTCCAAGTAGGGTGATTTGGCCAAGAAAACCTTACGACGTAGCCTCAAGGGTTGGCTTATCAGGCAACACCGTAGCTGGTCATTCATCTGAAGAGCCCCAAAGAAAGGGAGGTCCATGAGTCCAAAGGGATGACTCACTCAACACGATTGGTAGAAAGAATGTCCTCGTGAAAGAATGTCGGCCGGGTTCAAATCTGTGGGAACATAATGCCATTCCATTTTTTCAGTCAGTTTCTGTATCGTTGCCACTTTATTTGCCACAAATATATTGAATCGGGACGGCTCGTCCCGAATCCAAGATAGCGCAAAAGCCGAATCACACCAAAAGTAGCACCTTCCTTTGAAGACACTCATTCCTGCTACCTCAGATATGAACCTAGCTATCAATTCCGCTCCACAAAGCTCCAGCTTTGGTATGGTTAGTATTTTCAATGGAGCAACACGAGATTTTGCACAAAGTAAGTGACTGCTGGATCGCTGACCCTTCGACACAAATAAATGCAGGCACCATAAGCCTCTATGCTGGCGTCGCAAAATCCGTGAATTTCTAGCTCAAAATTCGGAATGAGCACAAGCCGAGGAAATTCATAACGCCGAATCTGGCCAAAACTTCTGCATATTTCCCAGGACAACTTCTCTTTACACAACTGCTGGAGAAAGATTTTTGATTTTGTAATGATAGGACCAGCTAGCCAGGGGATCGTAAAACCGAGCTATTGTTGATAAAACGGAACGCCTGCAGGGACGCGAAAATGACTGTAGGGCCTGTTGAGGAACGCATCCGATATTATTTTGTCACCTTTATATATTAAGTCCATCTCGAAGACAAAATGAAATTAGGATAGAATGTAAGAGACGAAAAAACAGCTGTATTCGCTTGCCGCTGCGTCGGCATTATTCAGTACCGAAAATACAGCGAACCGAACAAGAAATAAAATTAATACAGTCCACTAAAATCAAGTTACTCAAAAGGGAGTGTTCCAGAACATTCTTTGGTCATTCGAGACGGATTCTTGTACAGTTTTTGGTGTGCTTCGGTATTCATTTGATAATTGTTAACAATGGAACAATTAAGGGAATTGGTAAAGATGGGAACTAAGGCCATTATCACACGCGCTTTGGCTTGGGTAGAACGGTCGAAAGCAACTCTAACTACAACAAACATCGGGGATGGCAGCAATGGCCTTCATCTACAAAACGACGCAGTACTCAGTCTGCTACAACAAGAACAACAGCTATTCGAGCAGTTAGCTGCAAACCAGAACACAACGAACATGTCCGTGCATGCTTATGGTGACGGCGAAGTTAGAGGTACGGCGAATTCGAATTCTGCAGCTGGTGCGGCACCAATAATGCAAAGCGAATTGCCTAAAATTCAAATCAAGCGGTTCGCTGGCAACTACACAGAGTGGCCAGCCTTTCAGGATATCTATGAAAGTGCAATTCATAGCAAACAGCATTTGACGAACACATAGAAGTTCCATCATTTGAAAACACTACTGATCGATGAAGCTGCCAACTTGGTACATCATTTGGCAATTACTGACACTGCTTACAGCACTGCATGGGAGCGTCTAAAAGAAAGGTACAATCGGCCGAGGCATATTGTAAATACGTTTTTGCAACAATTTATGAGCTTGCCAACAACTACTAAAATTGATGCGGCGGTTTTGCGTAAGGTATCCGACGGTGCAAACGAGATTGTTCGTGGTCTGGATGCTGTTAACCAAACGGGACGCGACTGTTGGATCATCTATCTGGCACTAGAGAAACTTGACGCTGACACGAGGCGCAGGTGGATTGAACGCAGTATGGACAAAGACTCACCCACTCTCGACGACTTCTTCAAGTTCTTGGATGATCGTTGCGAGGAATTGGAACTGAGCAAAGGGGAGCTTGTGACCGTCGGCAAAGCAGCTACGCAAGGGGACAAACCAAAAAGGTTCACACATTCGATGGTGGCGGTTGAAGGCAGCAACTGCACCAAATGCCATTCGACAGAACACATTCTGTATGGCTGTTCCCAATTTTTGGACATGACAGTTTTGCAACGACGATCTTTTGTTAAGGATAAGGCTTTATGTTACAACTGTATGAAACCTGGTCATTTGAGCAGCAAGTGTAAATCCAAATACACATGCAAACACTGCAAAGGTCAACACCACACCTTACTCCATTCACAAGGTACCACATCGAGCACTATCGGGAGCTTTCCTCAAACTGAGGAGGAGTATGGGAGCAATTCAAATGCTCAATACAACACTGCGGTGACTTCAAGTCACGTTGCCCAAGTAAAAGGTGCATCTTCGGTTGTATGTGCGCAAGGCACTGCAACATCAACACTAAAAAATGGATTGAGCAGAAGTACATTACCCACGGCCATGGTTTATGTTCAAAACGCAAAAGGAAAATACATAACCTGTCGGCTTTTATTGGATACAGGCTCAGAACTCTCCTATGTATCGGAACGCTGCATTCACGCTCTTGGCTTGACACGTTTACATTCAGGCATTCTGGTTTCGGGAATATTGTCAGTAAAAGCTGACACCACAAGGGGATGCAGCAAACTCCACATCAAGTCCCGGATTTCTGATGATCATCTGGATGTATACGCCCATGTACTTGGCAGTATCTCGTAATCACTGGGAAGGCAAAACATCGACGCATCGGCACTCAAGGTGTTCAATGATCTACAATTGGCTGATACAAACTTCTGCACAAACGCACCGATCGACATTTTATTGGGTAGCGAACACGTGGTCTACACTTACAGGAAGGAAGATGTATGACAGCAAAGGCAATCTTATCGCCATTTCATCGGTTTTCGGATGGGTTGTCACGTCACTCATGACACGCCAAACACGTAACGCAATTACACTTACCACAACCTTCGATATAGAATCGTCGCTCCAGAAGTTTTGGGAGCTGGAGAGCGTCGACTGTACTACTAAACTGGAACCCGAAGATGAACAGGTCGAGAAACACTTCCTCGCCACACACACTCGCTTCCATTCAACACTGCACATCCTGAATTTGGAGACACTCTACAAGGAGCTCTCAACCGTTTCAAATCGGTGGAACGGCGCTTACAACACAATGAGCCGCTACGAATCCAATACATCGATTTCATGCGAGAATATCAATCTTTGGGACACTGTCGTCAAACGAAATCAGTGCTGGGCAGCATTTCTACATGCCACACCACCCTGTGTTGGGTCGAAAACTCCGTGTAGTTTTTGATGGTTCATTTCGCGACGCCAATAGAAAGGCATTGAATGACACTCTCTTTATACGACCCAGCATCCAACGCGATCTGTTTGTTGTGTGCCTCCGCTTCAGAATGTACAAATTCGTATTCTCAGCTGACATTGTGAAAATGTTCCGCCAAATCTGGGTCAGCAGCAAGCATCGAGACTTTCAGAGGATCATTTGGAGAGAAGATCCATCGGAACAAATCAAGCATTTCCAACTTTGTACTGTCACATACGGAACCTCATGTGCACCATTCCTAGCAGTTCGTGTATTGGAACAACTGGCTTCGGATCATCGGCACGAATTCCCGAATGCTGCGAAAATCTTATTGGAGGATTTCTACGTTGACGACGTTCTTACTGGAGCAAACAGTGAGGAAGAACTGCTACAAAATCGAAACGAACTCATACAACTAATGTCTTGTGCCAACTTAGAGCTCGGAAAATGGGTATCAAATACCAACTCCATAACAGAGGACCCCGATTCCTCTACCCAACTTACTCAATCGTCACCAGTAAAGGTTCTGGGACTCTACTGGCACCCTGGAAAGGACACTTTAACGTACAATGTGGGTCTATCTGCAAATCCCAGCTGCACAAAACGACAAGTCTTGTCCGACGTATCACGGATATTCGACCCGCTTGGACTCATGGCACCCGTCGTGGTTCAATTCAAGATCCTCTTTCAACGCCTATGGCTACTCAATCTGGACTGGGATGATCCACTCCTAAACAAACTGGCAGACGATTGGCTGAAGTGGCGAGCAGATCTCGACACTTTGCAGCAGTTTCAGCTACCACGCTTGGTTGTCAACGACGCAGACAACATCGAGTTGCACGGATTCTCCGATGCTTCAATCAAGGCATACGCTGCTGTAGTGTACAGCAGAGTAATACACGACGATGGCTCTATTTCCGTATCGATAGTAGCTGCAAAGACAAGGGTGGCCCACTCAAGCAACAATCTTTGCCACGCCTGGAACTTTGCGGAGCACTTCTACTGAGCAAACTGATATGCTCAATTAAGTCTGCATTACGACAGAGAAACACCACTGTGTTTGCATGGTGCGATTCTACAATTGTTCTATCATGGCTATCATATGCACCAGCCCAGCTGAAGACATTTGTTGGGAACCGCACTTCGGAAATTCTGGACTCCATCCCTCGCCATGCTTGGCGTCATGTGGACTCCAAAACAAACCCAGCTGATTGTGCGTCCAGAGGCCTCATGGCTGCCGACCTTATGGACTTTCAGTTGTGGTGGACTGGTCCCTTGTGGCTACGGGACAGGGATCAATTCATGGTAAAGTTGAACAACTCAAGGTATTACTTATCTCTTTCAGGAAATGGCATACAAAATGAAGTCAAAACTACTTGCTTGTCCACATTGACCGAATCACATTCGGTTAATCAGCTGGAGGAACTAATAGCCCGAGTTTCTTCCTGGCTGAAGCTCGTCCACGTTGTTGGCTATGTTGTTCGCTTCATTGAACGCACCAAGCATCCATCTCAGGACAGAAGCTCCACATCTCTTACATTTGAGGAGCTCAATACGGCACGCATTATGTTTTTGCGACAAACACAAACATGCTTCAAAGACGACTACCAACTTCTACTTGCCAAGAAACCATTACGGAGCCGATCTCAACTGGTGAAACTTTCACCAATCATTGACCAGGACAATGTACTCAGGGTTGGCGGGCGATTGCATCACTCGAAATTGCCTACAGTAGCAAAACACCCAGTCTTGCTGCCAAAACACCATCGCGTCACGAAACTCATCTTGGAACACTAGCACCGAGTCAACCTGCACCCAGGTGTTTCTGCACTATTCGTTATTGTTCGCCAAAGATTCTGGATATTCGGCGCACGTAATCTCATACGCAAAATTACACACGACTGCTTGGCTTGCTTTCGACAAAGACATCACACATCACAGCAACGAATGGCTGACCTACCCAGCATTCGTATAATGCAGGCACTGCCATTTGTCAACACCGGTTGCGACTACGCTGGGCCACTCCTTCTCAAGGATGGAAAGGGTCGCAAACCACGCATCAGTAAGGGCTACATATGCCTATTTGTTTGCCTAGTCACGTCGGCAATCCACTTGGAACTTGCCACTGATCTCACCACTGAAACGTCCCTGGCAGCGCTGCGGCGCTTCATATCTCTACGTGGCAGGTGCAGCAAAATCTACAGCGACAACGGCACAAATTTCATCGGTGCAAAACGCTCACTCGATGAAATGCAAACACTACTGGCGTCACAGCAACACACCAACCTGATCACCCATACCATGGCAGATGAGGGTATCCAATGGGTTTTCATTCCACCACGTGCGCCTCACTGGGGTGGAAAGTGGGAATCGGCAGTTCGATCTGTTAAACTGCATCTTCGGCGAGTCATCGGAAGCTCAACGCTTACATTTGCCGAGCAGATGCGTACCCTACTTGCTCAAGTCAGCGCAGTGGTCAACTCACGACCTCTCTGTTACACACCAGATACTGAGGTCAACTATCTATCGCCAGCTCACTTCTTAATTGGACGTCCATACACCGCTATACCTGAGGCTGACTTGGATCACATCCCTGTGGGCCGATTGGGCTACTGGCAGAGCATTCAATCTATGTACCAAGGTTTCTGGAAAAAATGGCATCAGGAGTACCTGACAACGTTGCAATAGCGTCCGAAATGGACCACGTCAGTCCCTAACATCACGAGCGGAGACGTTGTGCTCCAACACACCACCGTCTTCATGGAACATCGCAAAGGTTATTGAAACCTATCCAGGAAAGGACGACCTAGTTCGAGCAGTCAGGCTCAAGACCCCATCTGGAGAAATTACCCGACCAATCACTAAGATTGCCGCTGCGCCGGCATTATTCAGTACCGAAAAGACAGCGAACCGAACAAGAAATAAAAATAATACAGTCCACTAAAATCAAGCTACTCAAAAGGGAGTATTCCAGATCACATACTACACGGAGTATTTGCTATGAGCTCACTAGCTCACAACACTTCGTGGCAAATACCACAAAATGGTTCTGCTTCCTGCAAAGCAATTGCGATATCTTCTGTACTTCGCCTTACAGCCATTACATATCAGACACCATAAAGTGAATTTCAAAAATTTAAGAATATAAAAAAAATTAAAAAGGATAATTTGCAATAATAAGTGGTTGTAATAAGAATAATGTCTGTCTTTCTCACATGCCAGAATACTTACAATTCTCTAATAGGTTTCATTAGACTTTTCTATTGCTATTAATATGGACTATGTATGTATATTATCTATGACCTCTTGCATTGAACCATTGGAACAATTATCGCGTTTTCGCAATATAAAATTGTAAATCCAAAATTGTAAATCAAAATAATTCATGATGCACTATTTGTTGGGCAGGTTTGCTTTGGTCGATCAATCCAAATTAAAAAGAATTGATATCGCAAACTCCTAAAACAATTCCTGGTTACACTGATCATGGTTTGCTATTGTATAACTATTTCCGACACTCGCAATTATGCACTGTGTGTCTGCTTTGCTTAACCAATCCTACAAAAATAATTGCAGTTACTTAATCCTAAAACAGAGTCCACACACAAATTTTGAGATCTTGATCTTCAAGCAATATAAGTATAAAAAAATGTATTCTTGTTATTTAAATGGATAAGCCGGTGAGCTTGGTGAACCAAGGCAAGGTTTGCGTATTTTATTAAAATAAACCGGCCTAGTATGATAGGCATAGGCATAGATGACACTATAAATCTAAATTTTAATAACAATAATAATAATAATAACAATTCCTCACCAAACTGTACTTTTGTACTCCACTACATTTAATAGTGCACTTGTACGGAAAATTATAGCTGGCTATTGCGTAAGATAAAACCATAAAAAAATTTGTTCAAAAAGCGCCGACACGCCAAATAAAAGCCCTACTGAACCCATTTCTATCTGGAGGGAACTTAGATTTCGATTGTCACTCTCTTCTCTACCCACCCTACCATGACAATGCGTGAGAACTGCTGCATTGTCTCTTGATCAACCTTTTTAATCAGATTCACCACATTTTATAAGATCCTGGCATGGATAATCGACAGACCATTACAGAGGTTTAAAGATTCATTTCATCTTCATAAAGCTTCATATTTTAATACAAAATATATTTTCAGTTCGAGTAACTATAATGTTACAAACAAGAAGGCAGAAAATTAATATTAATATTTGAAATAGGGTATTCATTTCTTAACTACTAGGTATTATTCAATGAAATTCATTAAATCATTGTAAAGAAAGGGAAACTATTGGTATATATATATACACACATATATATATATATATATATATGCGTAACGCAAGGTAAGGGTAGACTTAATTAATTTGTATTATAAACGGAACTCATAGGCACTCAGATTTTAGAGTTCTCTTAAATTTTATGGAAACTAAGACAAAAGTGCATTTTAGGCTTTGAGAACGGGATCAAATATAGTTAACCATAAATATGTATAAACGTATTCATACTGTCCAGCATGAACATAAACTGTAATAAAATTACCACATTCTTTTGTTTTTACTCACTCCGCCATAAACTTTATATTGCGTATCGTTGGGCCCAATGAAGACGTATGTTTTAGTGTTGGCTGTTTAAGATATTCAAATTAATTAAATACACATCAACAATAACTAATTCGAAAAAAAAAGTTCATATCTATCAGCCAGTTGTCTCAGTTTGCATGATTATTAATTTACGAATCGACCAAGTTCACAACATTCTTCAAGAGAACGGCATCAAATGCAAGAAGGAAAAATGTTTCTTTTTCAAAGATGAAATTGACTATTTGGGTCGCAGAATCAGCAAAAGGGGATTCTTCCAGACAGCTCTGGCTTAGAGGCTGTAAAACTCTTGAAACCGCCTTCTAGTTTACAACAATTAGAAGCTTTTATGGGTAAAGTAAATTATTATTGCAACTTTATTCCAAACTACTCTCAGCTGGCTTCGCCTCTGAACCAGCTTCGCAGAAAAAACTTTCAATACCGTTTTGGTCCGCAACAGCAGCAAGCCTTCACATCTTTGAAGTCTCACATCATTAATGCGACGCAGTTAGCTCACTTCGATGAAAATCTACCTCATTTAATAGCGACCGATGCCTCTTCATTTGGTATTGGGGTAGTCCTTGCTCATCTTCAGAACGATGGAACAGAGAGACCCATTGTTTTTGCATCAAAAACACTTGACAAGCATCAATTAAGGTACAGCCAAATCGAAAAAGTCCATAATATTCGGAGTAAAACGTTTTCACCAATATCTTTATGGCAGGAAGTTCACATTGATAACCGATCATAAGCCGCTTGCAACCATTTTCAACCCAGGCAAGCATCTTCCATTGATGACTTCAAACAGGCTACAACGCTGGGCTATCATACTCATGGCCTACAGTATCGATCCACATCTGCACATGGCAATGCAGATGCCCTTTCACGACTGCCAGTGGGTACAGATCTAGAATTCGACAAAGAAGAGGAAGAGGAAGCACGTTTACATTCAGGCATTCTGGTTTCGGGAATATTGTCAGTAAAAGCTGACACCACAAGGGGATGCAGCAAACTCCACATCAAGTCCCGGATTTCTGATGATCATCTGGATGTATACGCCCATGTACTTGGCAGTATCTCGTAATCACTGGGAAGGCAAAACATCGACGCATCGGCACTCAAGGTGTTCAATGATCTACAATTGGCTGATACAAACTTCTGCACAAACGCACCGATCGACATTTTATTGGGTAGCGAACACGTGGTCTACACTTACAGGAAGGAAGATGTATGACAGCAAAGGCAATCTTATCGCCATTTCATCGGTTTTCGGATGGGTTGTCACGTCACTCATGACACGCCAAACACGTAACGCAATTACACTTACCACAACCTTCGATATAGAATCGTCACTCCAGAAGTTTTGGGAGCTGGAGAGCGTCGACTGTACTACTAAACCGGAACCCGAAGATGAACAGGTCGAGAAACACTTCCTCGCCACACACACTCGAGATGAAAAGGGGAAGTACATCGTTGAGCTTCCATTCAACACTGCACATCCTGAATTTGGAGACACTCTACAAGGAGCTCTCAACCGTTTCAAATCGGTGGAACGGCGCTTACAACACAATGAGCCGCTACGAATCCAATACATCAATTTCATGCGAGAATATCAATCTTTGGGACACTGTCGTCAAACGAAATCAGTGCTGGGCAGCATTTCTACATGCCACACCACCCTGTGTTGGGTCGAAAACTCCGTGTAGTTTTTGATGGTTCATTTCGCGACGCCAATAGAAAGGCATTGAATGACACTCTCTTTATACGACCCAGCATCCAACGCGATCTGTTTGTTGTGTGCCTCCGCTTCAGAATGTACAAATTCGTATTCTCAGCTGACATTGTGAAAATGTTCCGCCAAATATGGGTCAGCAGCAAGCATCGAGACTTTCAGAGGATCATTTGGAGAGAAGATCCATCGGAACAAATCAAGCATTTCCAACTTTGTACTGTCACATACGGAACCTCATGTGCACCATTCCTAGCAGTTCGTGTATTGGAACAACTGGCTTTCGGATCATCGGCACGAATTCCCGAATGCTGCGAAAATCTTATTGGAGGATTTCTACGTTGACGACGTTCTTACTGGAGCAAACAGTGAGGAAGAACTGCTACAAAATCGAAACGAACTCATACAACTAATGTCTTGTGCCAACTTAGAGCTCGAAAAATGGGTATCAAATACCAACTCCATAACAGAGGACCCCGATTCCTCTACCCAACTTACTCAATCGTCACCAGTAAAGGTTCTGGGACTCTACTGGCACCCTGGAAAGGACACTTTAACGTACAATGTGGGTCTATCTGCAAATCCCAGCTGCACAAAACGACAAGTCCTGTCCGACGTATCACGGATATTCGACCCGCTTGGACTCATGGCACCCGTCGTGGTTCAATTCAAGATCCTCTTTCAACGCCTATGGCTACTCAATCTGGACTGGGATGATCCACTCCTAAACAAACTGGCAGACGATTGGCTGAAGTGGCGAGCAGATCTCGACACTTTGCAGCAGTTTCAGCTACCACGCTTGGTTGTCAACGACGCAGACAACATCGAGTTGCACGGATTCTCCGATGCTTCAATCAAGGCATACGCTGCTGTAGTGTACAGCAGAGTAATACACGACGCTGGCTCTATTTCCGTATCGATAGTAGCTGCAAAGACAAGGGTGGCCCCACTCAAGCAACAATCTTTGCCACGCCTGGAACTTTGCGGAGCGCTTCTACTGAGCCAACTGATAAGCTCAATTAAGTCTGCATTACGACAGAGAAACACCACTGTGTTTGCATGGTGCGATTCTACAATTGTTCTATCATGGCTATCATATGCACCAGCCCAGCTGAAGACATTTGTTGGGAACCGCACTTCGGAAATTCTGGACTCCATCCTCGCCATGCTTGGCGTCATGTGGACTCCAAAACAAACCCAGCTGATTGTGCGTCCAGAGGCCTCATGGCTGCCGACCTTATGGACTTTCAGTTGTGGTGGACTGGTCCCTTGTGGCTACGGGACAGGGATCAATTCATGGTAAAGTTGAACAACTCAAGGTATTACTTATCTCTTTCAGGAAATGGCATACAAAATGAAGTCAAAACTATGTGCTTGTCCACATTGACCGAATCACATTCGGTTAATCAGCTGGAGGAACTAATAGCCCGAGTTTCTTCCTGGCTGAAGCTCGTCCACGTTGTTGGCTATGTTGTTCGCTTCATTGAACGCACCAAGCATCCATCTCAGGACAGAAGCTCCACATCTCTTACATTTGAGGAGCTCAATACGGCACGCATTATGTGTTTGCGACAAACACAAACATGCTTCAAAGACGACTACCAACTTCTACTTGCCAAGAAACCATTACGGAGCCGATCTCAACTGGTGAAACTTTCACCAATCATTGACCAGGACAATGTACTCAGGGTTGGCGGGCGATTGCATCACTCGAAATTGCCTACAGTAGCAAAACACCCAGTCTTGCTGCCAAAACACCATCGCGTCACGAAACTCATCTTGGAACACTAGCACCGAGTCAACCTGCACCCAGGTGTTTCTGCACTATTCGTTATTGTTCGCCAAAGATTCTGGATATTCGGCGCACGTAATCTCATACGCAAAATTACACACGACTGCTTGGCTTGCTTTCGACAAAGACATCACACATCACAGCAACGAATGGCTGACCTACCCAGCATTCGTATAACGCAGGCACTGCCATTTGTCAACACCGGTTGCGACTACGCTGGGCCACTCCTTCTCAAGGATGGAAAGGGTCGCAAACCACGCATCAGTAAGGGCTACATATGCCTATTTGTTTGCCTAGTGACGTCGGCAATCCACTTGGAACTTGCCACTGATCTCACCACTGAAACGTTCCTGGCAGCGCTGCGGCGCTTCACATCTCTACGTGGCAGGTGCAGCAAAATCTACAGCGACAACGGCACAAATTTCATCGGTGCAAAACGCTCACTCGATGAAATGCAAACACTACTGGCGTCACAGCAACACACCAACCTGATCACCCATACCATGGCAGATGAGGGTATCCAATGGGTTTTCATTCCACCACGTGCGCCTCACTGGGGTGGAAAGTGGGAATCGGCAGTTCGATCTGTTAAACTGCATCTTCGGCGAGTCATCGGAAGCTCAACGCTTACATTTGCCGAGATGCGTACCCCTACTTGCTCAAGTCAGCGCAGTGGTCAACTCACGACCTCTCTGCTACACACCAGATACTGAGGTCAACTATCTATCGCCAGCTCACTTCTTAATTGGACGTCCATACACCGCTATACCTGAGGCTGACTTGGATCACATCCCTGTGGGCCGATTGGGCTACTGGCAGAGCATTCAATCTATGTACCAAGGTTTCTGGAAAAAATGGCATCAGGAGTACCTGACAACGTTGCAATAGCGTCCGAAATGGACCACGTCAGTCCCTAACATCACGAGCGGAGACGTTGTGCTCCAACACACCACCGTCTTCATGGAACATCGCAAAGGTTATTGAAACCTATCCAGGAAAGGACGACCTAGTTCGAGCAGTCAGGCTCAAGACCCCATCTGGAGAAATTACCCGACCAATCACTAAGATTGCCGCTGCGCCGGCATTATTCAGTACCGAAAAGACAGCGAACCGAACAAGAAATAAAAATAATACAGTCCACTAAAATCAAGCTACTCAAAAGGGAGTATTCCAGATCACATACTACACGGAGTATTTGCTATGAGCTCACTAGCTCACAACACTTCGTGGCAAATACCACAAAATGGTTCTGCTTCCTGCAAAGCAATTGCGATATCTTCTGTACTTCGCCTTACAGCCATTACATATCAGACACCATAAAGTGAATTTCAAAAATTTAAGAATATAAAAAAAATTAAAAAGGATAATTTGCAATAATAAGTGGTTGTAATAAGAATAATGTCTGTCTTTCTCACATGCCAGAATACTTACAATTCTCTAATAGGTTTCATTAGACTTTTCTATTGCTATTAATATGGACTATGTATGTATATTATCTATGACCTCTTGCATTGAACCATTGGACAATTATCGCGTTTTCGCAATATAAAATTGTAAATCCAAAAATTGTAAATCAAAATAATTCATGATGCACTATTTGTTGGGCAGGTTTGCTTTGGTCGATCAATCCAAATTAAAAAGAATTGATATCGCAAACTCCTAAAACAATTCCTGGTTACACTGATCATGGTTTGCTATTGTATAACTATTTCCGACACTCGCAATTATGCACTGTGTGTCTGCTTTGCTTAACCAATCCTACAAAAATAATTGCAGTTACTTAATCCTGAAAACAGAGTCCACACACAAATTTTGAGATCTTGATCTTCAAGCAATATAAGTATAAAAAAATGTATTCTTGTTATTTAAATGGATAAGCCGGTGAGCTTGGTGAACCAAGGCAAGGTTTGCGTATTTTATTAAAATAAACCGGCCTAGTATGATAGGCATAGGCATAGATGACACTATAAATCTAAATTTTAATAACAATAATAATAATAATAACAATTCCTCACCAAACTGTACTTTTGTACTCCACTACATTTAATAAGTGCACTTGTACGGAAAATTATAGCTGGCTATTGCGTAAGATAAAACCATAAAAAAATTTGTTCAAAAAGCGCCGACACGCCAAATAAAAGCCCTACTGAACCCATTTCTATCTGGAGGGAACTTAGATTTCGATTGTCACTCTCTTCTCTACCCCCCCTACCATGACAATGCGTGAGAACTGCTACATTGTCCCTTGATCAACCTTTTTAATCAGATTCACCACATTTTATAAGATCCTGGCATGGATAATCGACAGACCATTACAGGGGCTTAAAGATTCTTCATAAAGCTTCATATTTTAATACAAAATATATTTTCAGTTCGGGTAACCATTATCTTACAAACAAGAAGGCAGAAAATTAATATTAATATTTGAAATAGGGTATTCATTTCTTAACTACTAGGTATTATTCAATGAAATTCATTAAATCATTGTAAAGAAAGGGAAACTATTGGTATATATATATACCATATATATATATATATATATATGCGTATCGCAAGGTAAGGGTAGACTTAATTAATTTGTATTATAAACGGAATTCATTGGCACTCAGATTTTAGAGTTCTCTTAAATTTTATGGAAACTAAGACAAAAGTGCATTTTAGGCTTTGAGAACAGGATCAAATATAGTTAACCAAAAATATGTATAAACGTATTCATACTGTCCAGCATGAACACAAACTGTAATAAAATTACCACATTCTTTTGTTTTTACTCACTCCGCCATAAACTTTATATTGCGTATCGTTGGGCCCAATGAAGACGTTGTTTTTTAGTGTTGGCTGTTTAAGATATTCAAATTAATTAAATACATATCAACAATAACTAATTCGAAAAAAAAAGTTCATATCTATCAGCCAGTTGTCTCAGTTTGCATGATTATTAATTTACGAATCGACCAAGTTCTCAACATTCTTCAGGAGAACGGCACCAAATGCAAGAAGGAAAAATGCTTCTTTTTCAAAGATGAAATTGACTATTTGGGTCGCAGAATCAGCAAAAGGGGATTCTTCCAGACAGCTCTGGCTTAGAGGCTGTAAAACTCTTGAAACCGCCTTCTAGTTTACAACAATTAGAAGCTTTTATGGGTAAAGTAAATTATTATTGCAACTTTATTCCAAACTACTCTCAGCTGGCTTCGCCTCTGAAACAGCTTCGCAGAAAAAAGTTTCAATACCGTTTTGGTCCGCAACAGCAGCAAGCCTTCACATCTTTGAAGTCACACATCATTAATGCGACGCAGTTCGATGAAAATCTACCTCATTTACTAGCGACCGATGCCTCTTCATTTGGTATTGGGGTAGTCCTTTCTCATCTTCACAACGATGGAACAGAGAGACCCATTGTTTTTGCATCAAAAACACTTGACAAGCATCAATTAAGGTACAGCCAAATCGAAAAAGTCCATAATATTCGGAGTAAAACGTTTTCACCAATATCTTTATGGAAGGAAGTTCACATTGATAACCGATCATAAGCCGCTTGCAACCATTTTCAACCCAGGCAAGCATCTTCCATTGATGACTTCAAACAGGCTACAACGCTGGGCTATCATACTCATGGCCTACAGTATCGATCCACATCTGCACATGGCAATGCAGATGCCCTTTCACGACTGCCAGTGGGTACAGATCTAGAATTCGACAAAGAAGAGGAAGCTTGCCACACTGTAGAAGAACTTAAACAACCGATTAATTCAGAAACCATACTCAAACACATGGACAACGACAAAACGCTCAAGAAAGTCATGCACTATGTATCTGTAGGATGGCCAGAAAAACTTGAAGCTGGTAATGAAACCTTATTGCCTTACTTCAATCGTAATTTGCTCTAACCATCAACCAGCAATTGCTATGCCTTCATAAAGAAATAAATCGAATAGTAATTCCAACCAGTCGTGCCCATATCCTGAAACTTCTACATGCGGGACATTGGGGCACTGTTCGAATGACGCAGTTAGCCAGGCAACATGTTTGGTGGCCTAACATCGACGAAGACATCAAAAACCTTGCTCAATCATGCAGCATCAGCAAATTTAATAACCCTGCACCACCAAAAGAGTACCATAGTTGGCCTGCAGCAACAACACCTTGCTGGTCCCATATTTGATGCCATGCCATTTGTGTAGATGCCTTTTCACAGTTTCCATTCGTTATTCAAATGTCGTCTACAACAACTCCAAATACGATCTCTGCATTATCCTCCATTTTCGCAATCGAAGGATATCCCAAAACCATGGTCAGCGACAACGGGCCGCAGCTTACGGCTGACTACTTCAAAGATTTTTGCAAGCTACATGGCATCGAGCATATGACTACAACACCGTTTCACCCAGCATCCAATGGATTAGCAGAAAGAGTTGTTCAAGCGTTAAAATTCTCTGTCAAAAAGAATCTGCAAGATGGGCTTCCAGTTCGAGCAGCAGTAACGAAGTATCTCGCTTCCTATAGGTTCACACCCAACGCACAAGGTAAAACTCCAGCTGAGTTAATTCACGGTCGTCCAGTTCGCACAGTTTTAAGCCAACTTTTCGAAAAACCTGTCGAGGCAAAGCAGCAAGTCTCAAAGTACGTTCCGAACCAGAGGGTCTTCACTCGTAACTATTCGAGGGGTGAAAAGTTGATTGAAGGCATTATCGATCGTCCAATTGGAAAAATGATGTACATTGTTCGCACAACAAATGGCAAGCGCCATTTTAATCAGCTGAAACCAAAGTTGTCGGCAAATACCTCCAACTTTTAGTTCCGCAAAGTTTTGGTATATACCCGAAATCCCACAACCAGATTCTTGAACTGCTAGTTCCACCACCATTGCTGCATCCTGATCCTGATCCTGGTTCCTCCGAACGCTCAGTGGAGCCTGTTCAGCAGCGGATACAGAGACCTTCACGGCGCCAGTCTTGCATACCAGTTCGTCGAAGCACTCGAACTCGCCAGCAAGTTAATCGTTTCTCACCTAGCGATTTCAGGTCATAAACAAAATACTACTAACAGTATCTAATTTAAAGAACACATCTCGTTTTATGTATCGATTTTCGTAAAATTACCTACCGCATTATTGGTATTGTTTGAGCGAAGAGGCGTCTCGAGCGAGGGCAACAGCTTGCGTAGCTGGATTGCTAACAGTGGTGTGGCTGGAATGCCCACAGAGCTGTTGCCCCGCCAGCGCCGTCCTCACTCTAAACATTCTCCCCCTTGCAGGATTGCAAAGACTCTATATGCTCCGATTTGGAAGCACGGATGCTGCTGCTGGATTCGGAATTCCTATGCCGGGGTGGCTCACAGGAAGACGAGGGCGCACATCGACGCTGTACGCTGAAGATGAAGGCGGCGGTGCCGCAGAGGAGCCAGATGGGCGCCGAGACTCGGGAAGGTGGAGTAACGTGTGGTGGCTCCGGTTACACACCTTACACCGATCACCGCTTCGGCAATCGTGGCCGGAGTGTCGGTGAGCCAGGCAATTGGTGCAGTAGCTGAAGTGGAGGACAGCTTGGAGCCTCCTTTCGGAATCCAGGCGGAGAAAGCGGTGGCATTTCCGTAGAGGATGGATTTCACAGCAGACTCGGCATTGGTAGGATTTATACCTTGGGAACGTCTGCTCTCCACGGTGAGGTCGAAACGGGATCGAGCAGCCATGTCTGTATGTGGAAGGCTAGGGCGAAATGAAAAAGTCAAAAAAGCATTAGAAGTGAGCTTGGAACGGATTACGGGCACATTTGGGGACATTAGAAGCTTCTCTGGAAATTTGACAAGAAAAGGATGCAACTTGATGGTTCGCCGTATCGGACACGGGACCAGTGAGCACCCATCCGAAAATGGTTTCTTGGCCGAGAAGAGCGACATATATGTTGGGCTGTAAGCCGCTCAACATGACCGATGGTAGGATATCGGCTCCAATCAGGACATCGATTGGTGAGCTCTCGAAGAATGTAGATCCGACAATGGAAGACTCGGCAGATCTTTCAATAAACTTGGCGAGATAGGATGCAACGGAAGATTCTTTGCCAATTCCGGGATAACATAGGCCGAAGCGTTTAATCGTAAACCCGGCCTTGTTGGGGAGCGAATGGAAACTTGACAGAGCTTATCGGAATGAGCGGATACTGTCTGATTGAGGCTGGAGATCTGTGTCTGAATACGTTGGAATGGCAATTGAATCGTGTTGAAAAGGCGTTCCGTAATGAACGTTGCCTCGGAGCCCGAGTCGATCAGAGCGCGGGCGAGGAAATTTTTCCCAAGGGGGCAAATATTAATAATTGCCGTGCCTAGAAGGATTGAGCTTGTGCCGGATGCGAAATACGTCTGAACGTTAGGATGAGGTTCGGAAGAACTTGAATTTTCTGCGGAAGGTACTGGTCGATTGACGTCTGGCCAAGCTGTCGAATTGGGTACGGATGTGGAATTGGGTACGGATGTGGAATTGGGTACGGATGTGGAATGTGACTCGCTGGAAGCTGGATTGCCACGATGCAGAAGCGTGTGGTGTCGTCCTCCACAAGTGTTGCAATTGTGGGAGCTTGAGCAGTCGCGATGCTGATGGCCCCTTGCGAAGCAATTTGGGCACAGTTGTTTTGTCTTAATGCAACTAGAACGTGCATCGGCGGACATGTTGAGAAAGCGCGGACATAATCGGATCGGGTGATTCTCCTTGGAACAAAGATCACACGTGCTCTTGCTCGGATTCACGTGGCTTTGGAATGAGTGCGCTGTCCTTGGAACAGGACTGCCTTTGGAACGGAACGGATTGGACTGGCTTTGGGAGGATGGCGGATTCTGATTGCCTTTGCCGGGTGCCGGATTCGGAGCGCCTTGGGGAAGTGGAGGGGTCGCTCTCGATAGCCTCTAGCGTTAGGTATCGCTGAGTCAGCAAGGAGTCGATTTCCTTCCAGGGCGGCACCTCCTTTTTGTCCGTTACGGACGCTTCCCATAACGCCCGGCTTAACTTTGGCAATTTGGAAGCGCAGATGGTCACTAGGAGACTATCCCAATTGTCGGTACAGACGTTGGAGACAGCTAGTGCATTTAAGACCCCCTGCATAGTACTTTGTAGATCCTTCAAAGCCCGACTGCACTCGGAAGTTACGCGGGGCAAGAAGAGGAGGATGTTTATCTGGTTGGTAACCAGAAGCCGATTATTTTCATATCGGCTGCGGAGAGCCGACCATGCGGACTCGAAACTGTCATTAGTGAGGGGGGATTTCTCTACGATGGCCTTTTGATCGCCCCGGGTCTTCTCGGTGAGGTAATACAGCCTCTCTACCGGAGACAATCTAGGATTGTTGATCACGACCGCAGTGAACAGACCCGGAATGTGGGCCAGCGGACGTAGTCCCCTGTGAATGCCTCAATATTGATGGGAGGACAGTCGACAGCCGCCCTGTTGGACTGGCTGTGAAGGAGGAAGAACTGTGGATGTGGCCAGTTGGGCATAGAGGTCACTGAGGTACTGCTCAAATATCCCCATAGCATTCACCGTATGTGTCACGGATGTCCGCTTGGATTTCTGGCTCCTCGTCAGTCATCACGCGGAGCAGGCCTTATATTCGGCCTCGACGTCCGTCCACATGCTGAGGATTTGGCCTCGACGGACCTCGGACAAAGAGGCGGATGGGGGCGGCGGTGATGCGCTCTGCCAGGTGCGACAGTCGGCCAATAGCGGCGGCCAATTTGGTCCGAGCGACTGAGGTGGCGGATTGAGCCATTGTGATGCAGTGGCGAGAGCTGACGGGGCTGCTGACGAAGGAGCCCTTCGGATCTTGTTTGGTCACACCTTAAGAGTGACAGGAGACGGGAACAGAACCGATTTGGTCCTTGCCGCAGGGCTGCTACTGGCTGCTCTCGGAGTAAGGGGTGCCTTGATTCTCTGAGTAGGCGTAGTTCCGGAGGCGGACGAGGTGTGTAGCCGGTTGGAAGAGGTCACAGGCAGAAGCTGGTTGCCGTCCTTGTGTCCTGTTGGCATATTCCAAACTCACACACGCACTGAAAATCGGATTTGGAAGTCCTGGAGGGACAGAAGACTGATCTGAGTGGAATTCCAACAGAAAGACGCCAGGAAACAAATATAACCCACTTATGGAAGGCTGTCAGGAAAAAGGCCTCGAGCTTGTTGGAAAACAATAGTCGGGTCGACTCGGATTGTTTGAGATCACGGTGAAGCGAAATTTCTCAAACAACGTGAGTGACTTATATTGCGCTGAGCCGAGGAGAGGACCGGTTACACTGATTTTGGCAATATTTTGCAAATATTGTTAGTGCGGGCTCCTCCGTTTACCTCTTTGGCGCAGTCGTGATCAGAACTGGGTTATTTGCGGATGGACGGCGGACGGAATGGCATTTATATCCTCGATAGTTGATTGGAATGGGCGATAGTTTGCTCTTGATGTCGGTTTGGATCGACAAAGTGCAGATAAACCTAGTCGCCGTAAGCGTTACCGGAAGCTACAGTCAAGAATATGACTGCGGAGTGGGCGCTGGAGAACTATCGGGAGAAATACCGAAGGAAAACAAAAAATATCAGAAAAAGGAGGACGAAACGGTTTAAATAAGAAATCGTGGATCGTTTAATTTATTTCTTGTAGTGTCGGTGTGTTTGTTTGGAAATTGTATTTTTATTTTTTATTAATTTATTTTCGGTCGAACGCAAGACTCGGTTACGATACCGATATTTTTGGATTGCGCCACCTCTGATGCACGGAACAAAAAAAAAACAACAACAAAGGACCGAAACACCAATTTGCCAATTGGCAGTGGAAATTGCCAAATAATTACTATAAGTGCGCCGTGCCTTGGTCGCGAGTAATTTATTTGGAAAGTGGAGAATGTTGGAGTTGGGGTAGCGATCGTGAAAAGTGGCTAGAGTGCACGAATTGTACGGAATCGCGAATTTTATATTTAAATTGGCACTTGCGCGGAGTATGTATGTAGTGTATGGAGCGCGGTATTTTTCTACGGGGAGTGGTATTTTTATGGTATGGAATTATGTATGTTATGTCACTAACCATACAGTATATAGATGTGCCAGTTCATACAACGAAAGGGGCGCAGCTGAGGTTTCTGTCCCAGCACCCCCAGGTCTTCGGCTAGGGTGCTGGGACCATTCGGCTGTGGTGCTGAGACGTTCGGGTCGTGGGCCTGAGACGTTCGGCATTTTTTCGACATGTTCGATTCATGACGAGATGCGAAAGCAAGCTAAGAATTGCAAATGTATGTGTGTAAACCAGGGCTCGGCACGGCCTTTCCCAATGGGTGCGGGACAAGGCGCTGCTGCTGCGCTGCCGGTACACCGACAGTATAAAAAAGCAGCGGCGCTTCGTATGGCTTCGGCAATGCGACTTCGGCACTTGTTGTCTCGTTTTCACACCAGATACAGAACGAAAATGGCATCAGTTGCTGATCAGCCGTCATCAATGTGAGACCACGCTACGCAACTACTGAAATATACACTGAGACAAAAAATGTTCGATGGGAATTGGGAAAACAAATTTTTCTTTGTCCAAAATACTCAATTTTTTGTATTATTTTGCTTTAAACTTTTGTTTTCCTTGAAAGTTTCAACACGAAATAATTGCAGCATCAACCACAAATAGATTCGTGCAGTGTAAAGCAAGAAACCGGTTTCGGCGTAGGCATCTTCGTGTTTTAGCTACGCACACAAGCGCACTTCACTGTATGGGTGCCGAGCCCTGGTGTAAACAGACACGACAAGATTTTGTATCAATTCTTATTTTCCGAAACAGTTTTGAGTTTGTTTTGAGTTTGTTTCCAGGTTACGTAAATGTGTGTGTGCCATGTATTCACACATACTGTGCTTGTGTGTGTGGCCGCATCAACCCTCAACCGGGTTCGAGTCGAGCGACAGAACACACCAAGAAAATATGAAGTCTTACGACGGGAATAGGTCCAGGGCCGGATTAGCAGTTGCCTAGGGCCCTCCTAGAAATAACAGAAAAATTTTGTTGAAAAAACAAAACTCCAAATAATGAATAAAATATATAATAGCCACTGAAAAAAATACAAAATAAAGGAGGGCCCCAGATTGATGGTTGCCCAGGGCCCGGTTGAGGGTTGATCCGGCCCTGAATAGGTCGCTACATCACATCAGCCCTCAAAACAAAACGAAAAACCAATCCAAGCGGCCAACAATTGTAGAGCCCACACACAAGCACAGTATGTGTGAATACATGGCACACACACATTTACGTAACCTGGAAACGAAACTCAAAACAAACTCAAAACTGTTTCGGAAAATAAGAATTGATACAAAATCTTGTCGTGTCTGTTTACACACATACATTTGCAATTCTTAGCTTGCTTTCGCATCTCGTCATGAATCGAACATGTCGAAAAAATGCCGAACGTCTCAGGCCCACGACCCGAACGTCTCAGCACCACAGCCGAATGGTCCCAGCACCCTAGCCGAAGACCTGGGGGTGCTGGGACAGAAACCTCAGCTGCGCCCCTTCCGTTGTATGAACTGGCACATCTATATACTGTATGGTTAGTGGTTATGTACATATATAGCTGGCAATGACTAGTTAAGCCGGTGTTTTCACCAGGTCCCGACGGAGTTCCCGGCTGTGTACTCAGGTACTGTTCCGACGCTCTGTGTGGACCCTTGCTTAAACTATTCACCCTATCTATTAACTCTTCATGCTTCCCCCCCATCTGGAAGGAATCTTTTATTATTCCGCTCCATAAGAAAGGTAGCAAGTCTGATGCAAATAATTATAGGGGTATATCTAAGTTATCCGCTATTCCTAAAATGTTTGAAAAAATTTTAACTCCGCACTTGCAACATCTCTGCAAATCACTTATATCTCCGTCCCAGCACGGATTTATAAGGCGACGATCAACAACCACAAATTTATTAGAGTTTACCTCTTTTATCATTAAAGGCTTTCAAGGTAACTTGCAGACGGATGTCATTTACACTGATTTTAGTAAAGCATTTGATTCTGTAAACCATTCCCTTTTAGCACAAAAACTTGACCTTTTAGGGTTTCCGCCTAATCTTTTGAGATGGATTTCTAGCTACCTTTGTTCTAGGTCTCAAAGAGTCCTCTTCAAAAACTCCTTCTCTTCACCTGTTAAGGTTACTTCTGGAGTACCACAGGGCAGCCATCTAGGCCCCCTACTATTCACACTCTTTATTAATGATCTGCCTTCAGTATTAACAAACTCTCGAGTACTCATGTATGCGGATGATGTTAAACTTTGTGTCCAGTATAAGGACATTTCATTTCACTCTCGCTTGCAATCCGATCTCAATAACTTTCAATCATGGTGTTGTGCAAATATGTTACACCTAAATGCCTCGAAATGCAAAGTAATGACATTTCATCGCTCCAGCCCCGTTTTGGCTCCTTATAGCCTCTGCGGTGGTTCTCTTGAGAGAATACCTTGGTTGATGATCTTGGTGTTAAATTAGACCCAAAGTTGAAGTTTTCTGAACACATTTCTACCATGGTAGATAAGGCCATGGGTGTGCTTGGGTTTATAAAGAGGTGGTCAAAGGAATTTGACGACCCCCCTATATAACGAAGACTCTCTATATCTCGCTTGTTCGTCCGATTTTAGAATACGGCTCTTGTGTATGGTGCCCCCAGTACAAAGTACACCAGGACCGTATAGAATCAGTCCAGAAAAACTTTTTACTTTTTGCTCTGCGTGGCCTTAACTGGGATGCAGGTGTGAGACTGCCATCTTATCCTCGTAGATTGCTTTTAATAAACCTTCCAACCTTAGTTAGTCGTAGAAAAATGCTTGGTGTGATTTTTATGCACAACCTGATCAAGGGTGATGTAGATAGCCCTGACTTGTTGAGGCGCATAAACTTTACGATTCCTATTAGATCTACTAGAAACTTCATTCCTCTTTTCCTTCCGCTTTGTAGATCGAATTATTCCTTGCACGAACCATTTAGGGTACTTTGCTCGGACTTCAATTCCCTTTACCACATAATATCAACTACTAATTCCCTTCCTCTTCTTAAATCACTAATACTAACATACCTTTCCCGTAATTAGTTATATTTTTTAGCTATCTTTGCATGCTTAGCTCTTTGAGTTGTGTTTAGCTCTAATTTTCCTCGAATTTTAGTCTAACACCTATCTTTCCAGCATGCTCGCGATCGGTTCGGTAACACGCGTCGCGCGTCATGCGGCAGCGCCCCTCGGTCGGTTGGGCGGGAGGAGGGCTGCGTTTCTGCCTGGGTTCCGCGCGTAACAGGCTTCGGCTTGGTGTCGCATGGGCCACTTGATGGTGCAGTCATTGCATATCAACGTCCAGATACGAAAAAGAGAATATATTGCGGCCAACTATGGGAATAAATGTATGAATGTATGGAAATAAATATATATGTGTTTATAGGTGTGGTATCACTTGATGTGATTGTAGTTGCACTCGGAGTGTGCCAAAGTATATTTTATTGGGGTGGGTCGTGCTGGAATGCACCTGTAGAGACACGGATGTAGATGTGTGTGTATGTACGCCGCTCTTATGGGCTGGAATGTACGTACATACATATGCTCGGAATGCACTTTTTAAATTAATTTTTAGTTATTTAATTTGTCCGCAAGTAATGGACAGACACAAGGAATTGAAGAACTACCGTATCACTGGTAGTTGGAGATGTACGAAGGGAGAACGACTGGAATTGCCGATAATATTGCGGTGTCGAAAAAAGAAGAAACGGATAACGGATGGCACAGAATGAAGAAATAAGTACATATATAAGAATATATATATGTACTTATATCGCGGAACTCGGACTTTTCGGAATTTTGGAACACAAATCGCGAATGGAAGGGATTTGTGGCATACGAAAATTGTACTTATCTTGGGATCCTGGAGTGGTGAAGGCGATGCCGTGCTCGAAGGCTGGATATGGTTCTGGAAGGCGAAGTATATCCGGCTCGAAGGACTAATGATTGAGCGAAGAGGCGTCTCGAAGTCCCACAGATGAACTCCAAGATAAAAACAATGCACGTCCAAGTTCTTCAATGTATATTCGGGGTTTATTCTGTGCTTATATATATAGATATGTATTTATGGTTCGCGTGCAAAGCCGGCCGTTTGCTTGTGGGTGAAGAAGCGCATTAATTAGATCGGTGGTACTCAAGCTGCCGAGGGCTGTCGGTGGCGAGAGCGGGAGCGTGAGCGTGGGCGGGAGCGCAAGCGTGGTGAATATGCGCTCGAGAGCGCGTCACCGGGGGAAAAAAGCTCCTAAGCGTGAGAGCGAGGGCAACAGCTTGCGTAGCTGGATTGCTAACAGTGGTGTGGCTGGAATGCCCACAGAGCTGTTGCCCCTCCAGCGCCGTCCTCACTCTAAACAGGTATTATTATAATCTGGCAACTCTATATAATAAATGGTCAGTCTATATCTAGCACTCAATTGGAATGTTCTTATTTGGCTCCTCAAATACAACAAGTTCCTTCTGTGGGGGCAATAAGTCTCCAATTAAACACTTTTGTGGCTTACCCTTGCCCCAGGGAAGGTGGAAAATCCTTGAGCGAATGTTTGTGGAATTGTTGAAGGTGATTTCTAAACGTTGGTCCTCTGCCTGGCCTAATGGAGCATTGTTGGGCGAAGCTCTTGAATCCCGATTCCCGTATCACTTACATTTGGTTTGTTGTTGTCTTATCCTCGGCTCAGTGTCCCTGAGTCCACTTGAGGCGGACGATGCTTGGGAAATTGAATTGTCAGCTGCTCTGTGGGCTCACTCCCGGAGATTCTGTCGCCTTGCTATTCCACTCAGTTCGTCACTTTGTTTTTCCACCATTAGATTCTCTCTCAGCTCCCTCGGTTACCCCCTCAGCACCGTCCTTCCTCTGCTTCACCACTGGGAGATGCCTTCTGCAAATTCACCCCCAGGCTTTGGCTTGATTTTTGTTGGCGTTTTTGTCTTTTGGCTTCAGATTTGCAGTTGGGGGGCAGCAACAAACAGTCGGAGGCACTTGAAAATTAACTAATTCCTGTAATTAAATTATTTATTAAATCTAGGTGTGTAAGTCACAGAAAACTCCACACGTCATGTGCACTCATTTAAATTTCTTGCAGCGACGACCATGAAGTGCAGGCTCAGGTAGCGCACAAAGATAAACCAACAAAACGGAGGGAACGGTTGAAACCCGCTCAGGAGACGCACAAGGATAAGTACGTTCCCCCGGATATAACAGTTTCTGTAAATCCTGAGAAAGCAAAATCATATAACAGCGGTCGCTCTTCACGTGAAAACAAACCAACCAAGCGGACGCATCGTTCACAGTCAATGTAAGCCATCCAAGATTAATTCAAGAAAATTCAAACAAATTTTATTAAACTGCACACAGTGACCAAGCAGCAGAAGCTTCACAGATTCCACCGGGCAGAAAGGTTCCTGTAAAAATGCGGAACGCTCGCAGATCCATATCACACGATTCTGTGAAAGGTAAATCCTCTAACAGCGGTCGCTCTTCACGTGAAAATAAACCCACCAAACGGACGCATACACCAGAATCAGAGTAAGTATTCAATGCTAGAATCAATTTATGCCCAGTACTAATGCATTAATGTACTGGCAAACAATCCCAATTCTGATGGGCCGAGTCCCACAGGACGCCCGCGCCGTTCACTAACGCGCCAAGTCATTTAGACGACTTTGTCGTAGGGTATGTAATAGAAGAAAGCCTGCCCTAGAAACCTCTATTAATTGCACATTTTCAGCCGAAAGAAAAAGACAAACAAAATCTGCAGATGAGCCAATCGGGAAAAAATCGAATGCCAATGGGAATGGGAATGCCTCGCCGCCACCTAAACCCAAATACATGCAGCTGGCCGATGCACTAGCAGCGCTAACAGCAGCTCCGCGTAAGGTGGAAATTCTGTAAGTTCTTGGGGTTACATTGGAATTGTATGCAATTTACCTACAGCTAAGATTGTTTTATCGGCCAGACTAATGAATAAAATGGAAAAAGAAGAGGTATTAAGTACATTCTCCAAGTACGAAAGCGACTTGAATCAATTCTTTATGGAGCACCGCCATAAGCGAACAGATCAGTTTATAGGCATTCAACATTTCCATGTCATAGATACTGCGCCGAGACGTTGAGGAAAGCATGCTCCGGAAACTGAGCCAAGTGTATAGCACCCGAACAGTAGGTGGAAGAGCGATTAATATCTAAACTGGTCTGATCTGATTATAATTTCTCGCTTAATGCTCTGCTGCCATTGTGGATTGTGCGTCTCTTTATGGACACATTCAATTTTGCTACTGCTGAGGAGGCAGTGCGCCAAATCAGGGACCAATTGCCTTGCAGCACATACCTGAATGCCGTTAATGATGAGCCACTAGAATCCGACATGGAGAACTGATTAAACACTCTTTATTTGTATTGAAATCTTGTTACTTAGTACGATTTGCATGCATACATTTCTCATTCTCATTGCATCAAAATAAAATCTATAAGAGTTCAACCTTCTTCCAGGCGAATGTTTCAAGTATGTTTATGTCTTATGGAGAGCTTTCTGGATTTGTTTTGTGGTGATGATATAATAATTATAATAATTACGAAATTGTGTTACTTAATATGTAAAGACGTGTCTAGGTATTAATATTGATGAAACGGCGGCAGCTTTCTCTCAACGCCCGTCCAGAAGGTGTTGTAAATAAACTTAGTCTGACTTCCACACTCCTATATACAATTTATGTGGTACGCTGCGGCGGTAGATTTACAGCTCATCATGTGCCTGATCCTCGTCATCGTCATCGGCATTGATGTTCTCGTTGTTCTCTTGGCTACCCGACTCGGTATCCTCGGCAGTGGTGTCGTCATCCTCATCCAATTCGATTTGTTCGTCCAGAGACACACCCAATGTCTGGCACATCATTTGCTCAATGCTGTCGGCCAACTTGGCCGTTTCCTGGAGCAGATAGCCGGAGCGTAGAGTGGCAGTGCGGAACATCATAACGGCCATATCATTGGCGGTGTCATCGGCTTCGTCAGCCTCGACGCGACGCAACAGCTCGCGCATCATTGGATGCCGGGGATTGATCTCAAGAGTTTTCTTCTGACTAAGGTAGTAGCTGCGTGTGGGATCATCAGACTTCTGGTGGGCATTGGACATCGCCAGGCGCTCCATGTTGCCGGTCCAGCAGAAAACGCCAGCCACCAAGGCATACGGCGAGTTGCTCAAACGCTCCGACACCTGAGCCTTGGAGATCTGATCCTTGAGAGCGACATCGCTCAGCCATTTGACGAGCGGCTCAAAGGCGACCTTCAGCGACTCGAAGTTCTTCTTACACTTCTCGCACTCGTTCAGCTTGAATCCCTCCTTGGCCATGTTCTGGAACTTCTTGCCATCGAATTCGGGCAGGGCCGAGATGCAGTACTCATCAACAGCCTCGACCAGGAAGAGCACCTCGTAGCACCTCAACGAACGGCGACTTCTCAACCTCACCGCGATTGGCACCAGCGATGTAGTAGATGTGGTCCTGCTTCGACTTCATGCGCTGCCATTGGAGGTTTGGAAGCGCAGCAGCTTGGCCAGACGAGATCGGTTGCTGGGATCCTCCATGACGCCCAACTTAATGCTAAGAAATGAATTACGAAATCAATGAGCTAATATTTCATCAAAGATTAATACGCAGCACTTACTTGGTGGAGAACTCCTTCCAGAACTGTTCGTAGGACTCCTTGTCGAGCTTCTTGAGCATGTCGAGTACCTGGCGCACCAGCTTCTTCTTCATAACCTTGATCAGCTTGTGCTGCTGCAGCGTTTCACGCGACACATTCAGGGGCAGATCGTCAGAGTCGACCACACCGCGGATGAAGCTCAAGAAGTTGGGCATCATGTCATTGATCTCGTCGGTGATGGAGACACGACGAACGTACAGCTTGATGTTGTCGGATTTGGTGAAGGTTACTTCACCCTCGGCGATGAAGTGGGTCTGGCTAAGGGGTTCGCTCGAGTCCTTGGTCAGGCTCTTGTAGAAGTTGTTATACTCTTCGGTTGTTACATCGGCCGGCTTACGAGTCCAGATGGGTTTGCTGTCGTTGATCAGCAGCCAATCCCAGATGGTCTTGGATACCTTCCTTGTCCTTGGCTTGTCGTCATCGGCGGCCTCCTCGACCTTGGCCTCTTCATCGACATCTTTCACGTCATCTTCGGTCTTTTCTGGCTCGGCCACGGGATCCTCCTCCACGAGCACCTCTTCATCGACCGATTTGCTGGACCACATCAGAACGGGGAAGTTGATGAGCTGCGAATATTTGCGAATCAGCTCGCGTACGGTTTCCTTCTCCAGAAAGTCCTGGGCATCTTCCTTCAGGTACAGCGAAATGATCGAGCCCCGCTTGAGGGTATCGCCACGGGGATCTTCGGTGATGGTAAAGCTGTTGGCATCCGACTCCCAGATGTATCGTGGTGGTGACCTCCACACGGTCAGCGACCAAAAAAGCTGAGTAAAAGCCCACACCGAACTGCCCAATCATGTCGTTCACGTCCCCACCCTCCGCCATGCTGGGATCCTCCATTTTGGCCAGGAAATCGGAAGTGCCGGACTTGGCAATTGTGCCCAGATTGTTAATGAGATCCTGATGTGTCATGCCAATGCCCGAGTCCATGATATGTAGGGCCTTGTTCTCCTTGTCAGCCTTGATGCGGATATGCAGCTCGGGGTTGCTCTCCAGCTCCTTTTTGTTGGTGAGGGCCAGCAGACGAATCTTGTCAATGGCATCGGAGGCATTTGAGATCAATTGACGTAGGAAGATCTCCTTGTTGGGGTACAGCGAATTGATGATTAGTTTCATCATGCGGTGCACTTCTGTCGGGAAGGTGAACTTCTCCGCCTGCCCACGCAAGAAATACGCAAAATAAATATTTAGCACATATTCTCCGCATCAGCATTTTGCACATACCTTTTCGCGTAGTTCTTTCAGCTGCGCAACATTCAGTCCATCCAGCTGGATGGCCTCCTCCTCACGTTTCAGGGTCTTAGCATCTGTGGTAGTAGTAAGGTATGCATATTATAGATAAGGGGCGTCAACACCATGGCGTCAAGGTAAGTGCGGCTAACGCTGACGTGTACCAAAAACTTCAACAAGGCGGGGGCGTAACTTGCCAGTTCTGGAGCCTTCCTTGAATGCACCCAAATCCAGGTCAATTTTCTCGGCACCTGCCTCATCCTCAGCGGCAATCTGACTTATGCCTTGAGTAATGCATTAAATGGAAAACACGCAAAATTAGTCTAAAACACCGGCATTGGCACTGAAGCGTAGCAAGAATACACGAACCTGATACGAGCAAAAGCCCCAACAACAGATAGTATTTCATTTTTAATATAACTTGATTTACTAGGAACAATAGAATCCTGTCTGCCGAACGGCCACGTCACAACAATTCAATAAACTGGCGCTGCTTGATTTAAATAGAAAAATTTCCGACTTTGCACACACAAAAAAAATGATTCGGATTTATATGCAGACTTATCGATAATTTGCGGCTCTTGGTGTCTATGTCGCTTCCACCTGCACTAGTTCTTTTATGTATCGAATTTCTTAAAATTCCCTAACGCATTATTTGTATTATTTTAATCTGGCAACTCTATATAATAAATGGTCAGTCTATATCTAGCACTCAGGGTAGCCCAAAAACTGGCGCGGGCAAAAAAAAAATCAATTTTGATCTAAAGTCGTGTCGCGTAGTCGTTGATATTCGTCAAGATGCCGGCAGATGAAAGCGTGATCATCATTGCTCACTCAACAGCAGAAATTTACACCAGAAATTTTGGAACAGCAACGAAAATGGATGCAAGAAATTCTAGAAAAATCTACATCTGGTCCTAGCAATTCAACCCAAGCGGGTGAATTAACTATGTGTCCTGCATTTCACAAGTTCGACAAAGACAACCAGAATTGGGAGTCATATTTGGAACAATTTGGAACCTCCACTTATCGACATATTCGGTCAATGCAGGACCAAAAGCAAAAAGCCTACTTTCTTTCGTGGTGTGGTGTGAACATATTCGAGCTAATAAAAAACCTCTTCGGGAGTAACAATTTAAACAACTATGCATTCAAAGAGCTCACAGAGAAGCTCACAGTGCATTTCACAACAAAACGTCATTTTGTCGCCGCTCGCTAAGAATTCCAAAAGAGAGAGATGAAGTACGGACAAACACATATAGAGTGGGTAGCCGAGTTGCGCGGAATCGCTCGTGTGTGTACTCGTGGGTGTACACACCCCGTATGACGCAGTACGGGCAGCAGCTCTTCAAAAGTCCCAACCAACTCTTGAAGATGTCTTCATAGTTGCAGAAACGTATGAGACGACCACAAAAACCGTAGCGACGCTCAAAAACAACATGGAGAAGCAAATTCCAGTCAACGCAATCCACACCTATACCAATAAAAAAAAGTGATGCCAAGAAAAATGATGACAAGCCTTGCAAAAATGAACTAAAATCGTGTTCGGGTTGTGGCGTCTCTCACACAAGAGTAGCTGCAAGTTTCGCGATGCCGTATGTCACAAGTGCGGTAGAAAGAACATATATCTGTCGTATGTATGTCAAAGCAAGACAAACGTAAATGGCAAGGCCAAAAAGAAAACAATAAACCAGCAAACGAAATCGACACCATTGAAGCAGTGCACAGCGTCACGGGCCTAGTAAAAAGTGAACTAAATAAAAAAATAATTGATCTCGAAATTCTAAATACAGTGATTTCAATTCAAATGGACTCAGGAGCGACAGCCTCCGTGATCAACAAGAATACATACTCGTTGTTAAATAAGCCACAATTGCTCAAGTGTTCCCCTAGGAGAACTGCACACTGTGGCAAAGTGTGGTCAAAAAGAGAAAGAAGTGGTAATCATTGTAGCAAACATGCAAACGTCAACGAATCTTTTCGGCATGGATTTATTTAATACATTCGGGTTCGATATCATGCAAGTAGCAAACATGTATGATGCGAACAGTGACAAAATACGTGACATAACGAAGGGTTCGAGCCTGCCATGGGTATCATTAAAGATTTTAAAGCGAGTATATTTTTAAAATCTTTGGCAATACCAAAGTTATAAAAAAGCCGTTAAATTCCGTTCGCGCAAATGGACCAATTTAAAGCAGAAGCAAACAGATTAACACAGGCCGGAATTTGGAAGCCGATCAAGTTCAGCAATTGGGCATCCCCCATTGTGATTGCACCTAAGCCAGGTGGAGTGATTCGGATTTGTGGTGACTTTAAGCAAGCAGTCAACGCACAAATCGATATAGAGCAGTATCCATTGCTACAAAAGAAGCTCTTTTTTCACATCATTCGTCACGGTAAGCAATTCAGCAAAATAGACTTAAAGGATGCATATCTTCAAATGGAATTGGATGAGGCTTCGAAGCAACTCCTGGTCGTAAACACACCTCTGGGACTTTTCCAGTATCAACGCCATCCTTACGGGATTGCCAGCGCAACTGCGATCTTCCAAAGATACCTCGAGCAACTTCTTAAAGGGATAGAAGGTTGTAGAAATTATTAAGATGAAATCATCATCTCAGCTCCGACAAGCGAAGAACATCTGAACCGACCAAGCTCTCAACATTCTTCAGGAGAACGGCATCAAATGCAAGAAGGAAAAATGCTTCTTTTTCAAAGATGAAATTGACTATTTGGGTCGCAGAATAGCCAAAAGGGGATTCTTCCAGACAGCTCTGGCTTAGAGGCTGTAAAACTCTTGAAACCGCCTTCTACTTTACAACAATGATTTTAGTTTTTTTGGAAATTTCCAAACTACTCCTCAGCTGGCTTCGCCTCTGAAACAGCTTCGCAGAAAAAGTTTCAATACCGTTTTGGTCCGCAACAGCAGCAAGCCTTCACATCTTTGAAGTCACACATCATTAATGCGACGCAGTTCGATGAAAATCTACCTCATTTACTAGCGACCGATGCCTCTTCATTTGGTATTGGGGTAGTCCTTTCTCATCTTCACAACGATGGAACAGAAAAACTCATTTTTTTTGCATCAAAAACACTTGACAAGCATCAATTAAGGTACAGCCAAATCGAAAAAGTTCCATAATATTCGGAGTAAAACGTTTTCACCAATATCTTTATGGAAGGAAGTTCACATTGATAACCGATCATAAGCCGCTTGTAACCATTTTCAACCCAGGCAAGCATCTTCCATTGATGACTTCAAACAGGCTACAACGCTGGGCTATCATACTCATGGCCTACAGTATCGATCCACATCTGCACATGGCAATGCAGATGCCCTTTCCACGACTGCCAGTGGGTACAGATCTAGAATTCGACAAAGAAGAGGAAGCTTGCCACACTGTAGAAGAACTTAAACAACCGATTAATTCAGAAACCATACTCAAACACATGGACAACGACAAAACGCTCAAGAAAGTCATGCACTATGTATCTGTAGGATGGCCAGAAAAACTTGAAGCTGGTAATGAAACCTTATTGCCTTACTTCAATCGTCAGTATCTAACCATCAACCAGAAATTGCTATGCCTTCATAAAGAAATAAATCGAATAGTAATTCCAACCAGTCGTGCCCATATCCTGAAACTTCTACATGCGGGACATTGGGGCACTGTTCGAATGACGCAGTTAGCCAGGCAACATGTTTGGTGGCCTAACATCGACGAAGACATCAAAAACCTTGATCAATCATGCAGCATCTGAAAATGTAATAACCCTGCACCACCAAAAGAGTACCATAGCTATGGTATGCATACCATATCAAGGCAAAAATGGGGCTAATAGTAGACAAGCCGAGAAGTGGAGGTAGCGGTAATTCAAATGATGGAAATACTGCGAGAACATTTTTCAATAATTCGGAGTTATCAGCTGAAATAACTGGCTTAGATGAAAGCCTTATAATACGATGTTCAACATTGCTCCAAGCTATGGCATCAGGGTACAGGATTAATGCTGACAAATTCCGAATATATGCTCTTGACACTGCCAAGAAGTTACTAGAATTGTATGATTGGTACTATTTTCCGCCCACAGTGCACAAAGTTTTAAACCATGGTGCAGATGTGATTAATTTTGCGCTTGTTTCAATTGGCGAACTATCAGAAGAAGCTGCGTAATCGCGAAACAAAAACATAAAAATATTAAGAAGGCAACATAGTAGGAAAATATCTCGAATTTCAACAAACACGGATTTAATAAACAGACTAATTTTGTCTTCCGATCCCTTTATTACAGGACTAAGGAAATTACCATGCAAATATAATTCAAATTTAATGAAGTCTGCATTAGATTTGTTAGAAGAATCGGATTAATTATTATTTCTTCCCCTTTTTTTTTTGATTATTTAGTTTTTACCACGCCCATTTCTTTTGTTATGATTCCTATTTTGTTTGCATAAAAGTATGTTATTGTTATAATAAAATTACTAATTTTGAATCTGGTATACAATTTTGTGCAAACTTTCAGCCTCTACCTTAGCTTTAAGTCTTTTTGGCCGCTCTCCCATAGAACGCCGCCCCATTGTGCACGGGGGGCACGGGCATGGGGGCACGGTACGGGCATTCAGCATTCACTATTTATTAGAAAAGTTTCCATCGACCATCCGGCCACTCCAGCACAACCATTCAGCACAGTCTACCCCCAATGTTTGACTTTATGCGCTATTTTTTAATATTTATTATGGCTGATTGCGATTCCTCTCGAGCCTCCACCATCGCATCCCATGGCATGGCCATGCGAGACGCCGCGTCCACTCGTACATTCAGATGGGTCTGTGGTTGGAGGTGGTGCGGGGATATCGCCGCTTATTGTTTGCTTCAGCGTACCAAGACCAACACCAAGGAGCGGTGGAGCAGGAATATCAGGGAGTGCAAAAAAAAAAAAACGAGAAGGAACGTGTGAGTCGCTTCTGGGGACGTGACTTTACTTATACCCGTAATCATCAGTATATACATTTTTGAGCTTATGATTTTTTAGAATTTTAGAATTAAAAAATAAAATTTTACAGGTTACATTTTTTTGCTACATTTGTTATCTACATCTACACATACAATGTATATTATAAATCTAACATGTAGATTGTACATGTACCATTTAGATTCTACATCTCCTCCGCTAGGGGTTGCTCGCGCACTGAACGCGGCAGATGTGCGAGCTAGAAAGAGAATGAGCAGCGTGTCTCTGGCTGGATGGCGGTGGGGGAAGCAACTGAAAATTAATTTCTTCATTCTGGCTATAATTATGATCCGATCTGATTCAGATTCGGCAATCTGGTAGATATGGGCATTTTCTACGATCTGCGTTTTTAGTTTTATCGTATCTTTAAAACTGTGCCTGCCACAGATTTTCATTCTTGTGTGGGCGGAAGGGGGCGGGGCGAAATTTTGAAATACACTTGTAGCAGTGTGATATCACATGAGTCTGGAAACCAAATTTGGTTTCTCTAGCTTTTATAGTCTCTGAGATCCAGGCGCTCATCAAGACGGACAGACGGACGGACAGACGGACATGGCTATATAGACTCGGCTATTGATGCTGATCAAGAATATATATACTTTATGGGGTCGGAAACGTTTCCTTCTCTGCGTTGCACACATCCACTTTTACCACAAATCTAATATACCCCTTAACCAAAGACAATATAATTATAAGATGCGTAACGCTCATACATTTCAATTGCCCATGCAGACAATTTTGCGGCCAGCGACGAAATTCGCGCCATCTCGCTCGCACAAATTTGAGAGCGTGCGAATCTAAAAATAGAATCCGCTTGCATGTGTAAGTACACACAGAACAGCAAGAACGTATGTGTGCGTACTTGTGCTAAGCGGACGATTTTCGAGACGGAAACCTTTTTACGAGTTGAGAAACGAAATTATATACCGGCGTTGAATACGTCGCATCCTGAATACCCTAATGGCAATTATTCCAATGTGATTCATGGAATTTCATGTATTAAATATATTATGTATTTTTATATATGTATATCCGATCATTATTATCGAATATACCATCTGAAAAGAAATTATCATTGGAGGGATATATACATATAATACATATATGAGTTTTTTAATATTGGGGTGGTAAGCATCCTGCAAAATTAACTTACACTTATAAAGTGAAGGGTATATTTCGACAGCGCTGTAAAAAACGTATGCATGTGCACACATACAGTCGTCGCGACGACTCGGCTCGGCTGTCGCATCGGCAAAGAACCAACTTCGTGTGCCTTCGTATGCTGTATGCATACAAGAGGGCGGCTGGCTCTAGAGCGCTCTCTCTCTAAAAAATTTAAGAGAGCCTGGAGCCAGCTCTAGAGCCAGCCCCGAAAATTCGTGTGCAGAAATTTCGTATGGCGTTACGCATCTTATACTTATATTGTCTTTGCCTTAACTCTTTTTTGAGTACGGGTATAAAAAAAAACATTCTATGGAAATGTAAAAGTTTAGACAGAGGGCTGACTGCATTCACGCATTATAATTTAAGTGAAACATAAATATTGATGTAATAAATTAATTTCTGTTAAATTGAAAGATAGAACCCCAGAGTCCTGAGCTGGAGCCCAGCCCAGCACCCAGGCAGATCCATTCAGTTGTGGCTTTGATTGGATTGATCCACTCTGCCTGAGGTATGGAATGCTGCTGGGGAACAGGGCAGGGCCATTGATTTTCGTATGAAAGTCGAGCAGTCGAGTAGCATTTGGAAAAGGAACTTGTAATGTCCTATCTCAGGCTGAGGTATGCATCAGTCTGTCCAGGGTCCTGAATTACAAGTTATTTATAATTCACGAGGACTTTATCGGGAAAACCAGGAACTTTGCCAGAAACTGAAATAGAAATCACAACACTTTTTGGTTCTTTTAATTTTACTGGATTTCTTTATTCTTCCGTATTATTATTCTACCCGGTTATGTTATGTTTCATTGTTTGACAACGCGTATGGTGGTTTGACTGCCTTCTACGATGGCTGGTGGACTGCCTCCGACGATGGCTGGTGGACTGCCTTTTTATACCCGTACTCAAAAAAGAGTTAAGGGGTATATTAGATTTGTGGTAAAAGTGGATGTGTGTAACGCAGAGAAGGAAAATTTTCCGACCCCATAAAGTATATATATATTCTTGATCAGCATCAATAGCCGAGTCGATATAGCCATGTCTGTCTGTCCGTCCGTCCGTCCGTCCGTCCGTCCGTCCGTCCGTCCGTCTTGTTGAGCGCCTGGATCTCAAAGACTATAAGAGTTAGGGTAACCAAATTTGGTTTCCAGACTCATGTGATATCACACTGCTACAAGTGTATTTCAAAATTTCGCCCCGCCTCCTTCCCCCCCACAAAGGACGAAAATCTGTGGCAGGCACAATTTTAAAGATACGATAAAACTATAAACGCAGTATCGTAGAGAATGCCCATATCTACCAGATTGCCAAATCTGAATCAGATTGGATCATAATTATAGCCAGAATGAAGAAATTAATTTTCTGTTGCTTTCCCTGCCCCCCCTCCAGTCAACGACAACTCAACTCATTTTCCATCTCGCTCGCACACTCTGCCGCGTTGAGTGCGAGACCTAGCAGAGGAGATGTAGAATCTGATTGGAACATGTACAATCTACATGTTAGATGTAGAATATACATTGCATATGTAGATGTAGATAGCATATGTAGCAAAAAATGTAAAATGTAAAATTTTTTTTTTTTCTAAAATTCTTAAAAATTATAAGCTCAAAAATGTATATACTGACTGAGTACGGGTATAAGTAGAGTCGCGTCCCCAGAAGCGACTCACACGTTCCTTCTCGTTCTTCATGCAAGGCAGTGCCTTTTATAGATCGGCCGGCCTTCGATTTTCCCATGAATGTCTTATAGATATCTTATTTTACTCCAGACCGTGGGAAGGGTTCTTACATAAATATCTATGGCCGAGTTATAGTCTGCGCGTGCAGACGGGCTGATCGGTAACAGAAGGTTAGGTAATCATTAGCCCTGCAGTCAGTGTCCAATATTCCCGGTAAGGAAAGTCGGAGACTGCTGACTGGCTTGCGCATGTGGGGGGGTTTTGCCCGGTAATCGAGAGTTACCTAAGCGATCGCCTCCCAACAGGTGTCCAACATCCCCGGTAAGGTGATCGATATGCACCGGTACCGTGGGAAAAGGAATGTAACTTTAGGGAAATTTGAGGTTTTACTTAGTGTTTATTTATACGGTTATACATGTAGAGATATTTAAAGAGGTTTTACTTAGTGTTTATTTATACGGTTATACATGTAGAGATATTTAAAGACAGGTGTCCCTGTATTGTGACGAACCATGGGGAACCATGGTTCGTTACAAACTTTAACTAAAAAAATAAATACACACAGCCTAGCTATCAGAATTGATTCTGTCACTGAACCGAAATCGAACTGAAATCGTTCCGATTCTGTTTTATTTTTCCCCCAATACTAAATTAAAAGAACACCTAAAATCGCCCAGAGATATGCCACCATTCATACGCGATGACAAGCAGCCATCGCGCTGGTATGAGGAGATGCTGGACATCCAGGAACCGAACGAACTGCCCCACCAATTAGCCAATGTGGACATGGAAATGGAGTTGCATGCGATCAGTGTCACCATGGAGAATATGCGCGCGGAGAGAGTGCGTATGCAGCAAATGCTGGCGAATTCAGCTTCGCATTCAGCTTTTTGCTCACCTCAACGAGATTCAGAGACTCATCGATGCCAGGGATGCGCTTGGCCAACAGCCGCCCACAGAGCAGATTGCCAGGGAGCAGAGTGCCATCGACGAGCAGATTGACACAATGATGAGCGAATATCCATAAAAAAAAAAAACAAACAACAAATTTATTAGCAGCTCGTTTAATGTTCAACGCTTTAAATATATTTTGTTTAATCTATTTTACTCAGCATCGACTTTATAATGCACTTTTCAATGTCTTTTCAATTTACAGAAGGTTTGTTTCAGCCCCCGCCCGCTCTTATTGCCGCTGGGGAATAGTCGGATTTTACTGAACAAATGACGACCGACAATGGCCCCGGACTGGACCATTCCCTGGCTCTTGTGTGCCAACCCATTGTCTTTAAATGGAAAATTCAATTTGTATTTCGCATGCTACCCCCAACATGCGGGGAGAAACATTTCCCAGTTTTTGTTTTGCCCCACAATGAGCAGCAGTAGCAGAGGGGAATGGGCAGAGGCATAGACGACATTTGATGCCATTGCATTTGTCGACATAAAGAATAAGCAGCCCTCGTACAATTGTGTAGCTCTAGACATGGACCAGGAGCAGGACCTGGACCCAGCTGAGTCGCAAATCTTGGGCTGTCCACCCCCAAAAGCGAGTGTTCCGCCGAAGCTACACTGAAGGCTTTATGCTTTATGTTAATTTGAAATTAAAATTGATTTTGATGCTGGGACTGGAGCTGGGACTGGGTCTGGGACTGGGAATCATTTTGTACAATTCCCCATGGCCAATTTCGATTCTTGTTTGCTTTTTCGTTACTTTTGTGTATGTGTGTTTTTTGTTGCTGTTGTCTTTTGTTGTAGTGAAATTAATTGGTGTGAAATGGAATTATCAACGTCGCTGTGATCTGCTCGCCGCACAGCCTTGAGCTGCTTTCGAGCTGCTTTGGCCTCGCTGGCCCGAGTCCTTCACCTGGCCAGTGTCCTTCGGTCCCAGCATAGTTTATGAACTATTTATGGCCCCGGGAGACGCAGGGGAACTCCGACCAACAAAGAAGACCAACTGAAGGCAAAAAAAAAAGGTCAATGCTGTCAACTATGTAAAGTTTCTACGGCACAGGGCACAAGGACTGCACATAACTTCGATGATGTCTTCGACATGGAGTGGAGACAACAGACAACAAAGAGCAGACATGGGGTGGAGTGGGTACACGGGTTTCAGGGGGAGAAAAAATCTTCGTTGGCCTGCAAAGTTTGCAATCTTGTGGGAACACTTGATCATAAGTTGCACATTTTTCACTGATTTATTGTGCTCTTTGGGAATGCTCCCCACTCCTTGGCTGCTGCTGCTGCTGGAAGTTGCATTCTTGATAGCTACACGAGTCCCGCCCGGAAGCGGAGAGGTTGCTTCGCCTGGTTACGGTTGTTGTTGATGTTGCGGCCCGGCCACTTGACTGGGTCCAACCTCGTTCCTGCTCCTGCTAATGCCATGAGCGATGCATGCCGCTGAGTGTGGCAAAAGAACTGTTAAGAAAAGAGCAAAACTTTGCAACTTTCGTCCCAACAAAGCAGGTAAATGGAGTCGAATGTAGTGGGTAGATAAAGCCAAAGGAATGCCCGGCATGCAGGGGCCACATAGCATGAGGTTAAGTCATATGTTAGCCCCAGCAGTTTGCTTGGTTGGGTCCTTCCTTCGGTCAGGAATGTCCTGCTAAGGGGCACAAAGGCTGGCTGGCTGGACGTGTTTCAAGCTCATGTTACCCGGCAGGAAATTGTGATTAGATTTCGAATAGATTTTATAATTGAAACTATGCATAATTGGCCTGCAGAAACAACACCTTGGGAGCGAATCCATATTGACTTCGCTGGTCCCATATTTGATGCCATGTGGCTAATTTGTGTAGATGCCTTTTCACAGTTTCCATTCGTTATTCAAATGTCGTCTACAACAACTCCAAATACGATCTCTGCATTATCCTCCATTTCGCAATCGAAGGATATCCCAAAACCATGGTCAGCGACAACGGGCCGCAGCTTACGGCTGACTACTTCAAAGATTTTTGCAAGCTACATGGCATCGAGCATATGACTACAACACCGTTTCACCCAGCATCCAATGGATTAGCAGAAAGAGTTGTTCAAGCGTTAAAATTCTCTGTCAAAAAGAATCTGCAAGATGGGCTTCCAGTTCGAGCAGCAGTAACGAAGTATCTCGCTTCCTATAGGTTCACACCCAACGCACAAGGTAAAACTCCAGCTGAGTTAATTCACGGTCGTCCAGTTCGCACAGTTTTAAGCCAACTTTTCGAAAAACCTGTCGAGGCAAAGCAGCAAGTCTCAAAGTACGTTCCGAACCAGAGGGTCTTCACTCGTAACTATTCGAGGGGTGAAAAGTTGATTGAAGGCATTATCGATCGTCCAATTGGAAAAATGATGTACATTGTTCGCACAACAAATGGCAAGCGCCATTTTAATCAGCTGAAACCAAAGTTGTCGGCAAATACCTCCAACTTTAGTTCCGCAAAGTTTTGGTATATACCCGAAATCCCACAACCAGATTCTTGAACTGCTAGTTCCACCACCATTGCTGCATCCTGATCCTGATCCTGGTTCCTCCGAACGCTCAGTGGAGCCTGTTCAGCAGCGGATACAGAGACCTTCACGGCGCCAGTCTTGCATACCAGTTCGTCGAAGCACTCGAACTCGATAGCAAGTTAATCGTTTCGCACCCAACGATTTCAGGTCATAAACAAAATACTACTAACAGTATCTAATTTAAAGAACACATCTCGTTTTATGTATCGATTTTCGTAAAATTACCTACCGCATTATTGGTATTGTTTGAGCGAAGAGGCGTCTCGAGCGAGGGCAACAGCTTGCGTAGCTGGATTGCTAACAGTGGTGTGGCTGGAATGCCCACAGAGCTGTTGCCCCGCCAGCGCCGTCCTCACTCTAAACATTCTCCCCCCCTTGCAGGATTGCAAAGACTCTATATGCTCCGATTTGGAAGCACGGATGCTGCTGCTGGATTCGGAATTCCTATGCCGGGGTGGCTCACAGGAAGACGAGGGCGCACATCGACGCTGTACGCTGAAGATGAAGGCGGCGGTGCCGCAGAGGAGCCAGATGGGCGCCGAGACTCGGGAAGGTGGAGTAACGTGTGGTGGCTCCGGTTACACACCTTACACCGATCACCGCTTCGGCAATCGTGGCCGGAGTGTCGGTGAGCCAGGCAATTGGTGCAGTAGCTGAAGTGGAGGACAGCTTGGAGCCTCCTTTCGGAATCCAGGCGGAGAAAGCGGTGGCATTTCCGTAGAGGATGGATTTCACAGCAGACTCGGCATTGGTAGGACTTAGTACCTCGGGAACGTCTGCTCTCCACGGTGAGGTCGAAACGGGATCGAGCAGCCATGTCTGTATGTGGAAGGCTAGGGCGAAATGAAAAAGTCAAAAAAGCATTAGAAGTGAGCTTGGAACGGATTACGGGCACATTTGGGACATTAGAAGCTTCTCTGGAAATTTGACAAGAAAAGGATGCAACTTGATGGTTCGCCGTATCGGACACGGGACCAGTGAGCACCCATCCGAAAATGGTTTCTTGGCCGAGAAGAGCGACATATATGTTGGGCTGTAAGCCGCTCAACATGACCGATGGTAGGATATCGGCTCCAATCAGGACATCGATTGGTGAGCTCTCGAAGAATGTAGGATCCGACAATGGAAGACTCGGCAGATCTTTCAATAAACTTGGCGAGATAGGATGCAACGGAAGATTCTTTGCCAATTCCGGGATAACATAGGCCGAAGCGTTTAATCGTAAACCCGGCCTTGTTGGGGAGCGAATGGAAACTTGACAGAGCTTATCGGAATGAGCGGATACTGTCTGATTGAGGCTGGAGATCTGTGTCTGAATACGTTGGAATGGCAATTGAATCGTGTTGAAAAGGCGTTCCGTAATGAACGTTGCCTCGGAGCCCGAGTCGATCAGAGCGCGGGCGAGGAAATTTTTCCCAAGGGGGCAAATATTAATAATTGCCGTGCCTAGAAGGATTGAGCTTGTGCCGGATGCGAAATACGTCTGAACGTTAGATGAGGTTCGGAAGAACTTGAATTTTCTGCGGAAGGTACTGGTCGATTGACGTCTGGCCAAGCTGTCGAATTGGGTACGGATGTGGAATTGGGTACGGATGTGGAATTGGGTACGGATGTGGAATGTGACTCGCTGGAAGCTGGATTGCCACGATGCAGAAGCGTGTGGTGTCGTCCTCCACAAGTGTTGCAATTGTGGGAGCTTGAGCAGTCGCGATGCTGATGGCCCCTTGCGAAGCAATTTGGGCACAGTTGTTTTGTCTTAATGCAACTAGAACGTGCATCGGCGGACATGTTGAGAAAGCGCGGACATAATCGGATCGGGTGATTCTCCTTGGAACAAAGATCACACGTGCTCTTGCTCGGATTCACGTGGCTTTGGAACGAGTGCGCTGTCCTTGGAACAGGACTGCCTTTGGAACGGAACGGATTGGACTGGCTTTGGGAGGATGGCGGATTCTGATTGCCTTTGCCGGGTGCCGGATTCGGAGCGCCTTGGGAAGTGGAGGGGTCGCTCTCGATAGCCTCTAGCGTTAGGTATCGCTGAGTCAGCAAGGAGTCGATTTCCTTCCAGGGCGGCACCTCCTTTTTGTCCGTTACGGACGCTTCCCATAACGCCCGGCTTAACTTTGGCAATTTGGAAGCGCAGATGGTCACTAGGAGACTATCCCAATTGTCGGTACAGACGTTGGAGACAGCTAGTGCATTTAAGACCCCCTGCATAGTACTTTGTAGATCCTTCAAAGCCCGACTGCACTCGGAAGTTACGCGGGGCAAGAAGAGGAGGATGTTTATCTGGTTGGTAACCAGAAGCCGATTATTTTCATATCGGCTGCGGAGAGCCGACCATGCGGACTCGAAACTGTCATTAGTGAGGGGGGATTTCTCTACGATGGCCTTTTGATCGCCCCGGGTCTTCTCGGTGAGGTAATACAGCCTCTCTACCGGAGACAATCTAGGATTGTTGATCACGACCGCAGTGAACAGATCCCGGAATGTGGGCCAGCGGACGTAGTCCCCTGTGAATGCCTCAATATTGATGGGAGGCAGTCGACAGCCGCCCTGTTGGACTGGCTGTGAAGGAGGAAGAACTGTGGATGTGGCCAGTTGGGCATAGAGGTCACTGAGGCACTGCTCAAATACCCCATAGCATTCACCGTATGTGTCACGGATGTCCGCTTGGATTTCTGGCTCCTCGTCAGTCATCACCGCGGAGCAGGCCTTATATTCGGCCTCGACGTCCGTCCACATGCTGAGGATTTGGCCTCGACGGACCTCGGACAAAGAGGCGGATGGGGCGGCGGTGATGCGCTCTGCCAGGTGCGACAGTCGGCCAATAGCGGCGGCCAATTTGGTCCGAGCGACTGAGGTGGCGGATTGAGCCATTGTGATGCAGTGGCGAGAGCTGACGGGGCTGCTGACGAAGGAGCCCTTCGGATCTTGTTTGGTCACACCTTAAGAGTGACAGGAGACGGGAACAGAACCGATTTGGTCCTTGCCGCAGGGCTGCTACTGGCTGCTCTCGGAGTAAGGGGTGCCTTGATTCTCTGAGTAGGCGTAGTTCCGGAGGCGGACGAGGTGTGTAGCCGGTTGGAAGAGGTCACAGGCAGAAGCTGGTTGCCGTCCTTGTGTCCTGTTGGCATATTCCAAACTCACACACGCACTGAAAATCGGATTTGGAAGTCCTGGAGGGACAGAAGACTGATCTGAGTGGAATTCCAACAGAAAGACGCCAGGAAACAAATATAACCCACTTATGGAAGGCTGTCAGGAAAAAGGCCTCGAGCTTGTTGGAAAACAATAGTCGGGTCGACTCGGATTGTTTGAGATCACGGTGAAGCGAAATTTCTCAAACAATGAGTGACTTATATTGCGCTGAGTGACTTATATTGCGCTGAGCCGAGGAGAGGACCGGTTACACTGATTTTGGCAATATTTTGCAAATATTGTTAGTGCGGGCTCCTCCGTTTACCTCTTTGGCGCAGTCGTGATCAGAACTGGGTTATTTGCGGATGGACGGCGGACGGAATGGCATTTATATCCTCGATAGTTGATTGGAATGGGCGATAGTTTGCTCTTGATGTCGGTTTGGATCGACAAAGTGCAGATAAACCTAGTCGCCGTAAGCGTTACCGGAAGCTACAGTCAAGAATATGACTGCGGAGTGGGCGCTGGAGAACTATCGGGAGAAATACCGAAGGAAAACAGAAAATATCAGAAAAAGGAGGACGAAACGGTTTAAATAAGAAATCGTGGATCGTTTAATTTATTTCTTGTAGTGTCGGTGTGTTTGTTTGGAAATTGTATTTTTATTTTTTATTAATTTATTTTCGGTCGAACGCAAGACTCGGTTACGATACCGATATTTTTGGATTGCGCCACCTCTGATGCACGGAACAAAAAAAAAAACAACAACAAAGGACCGAAACACCAATTTGCCAATTGGCAGTGGAAATTGCCAAATAATTACTATAAGTGCGCCGTGCCTTGGTCGCGAGTAATTTATTTGGAAAGTGGAGAATGTTGGAGTTGGGGTAGCGATCGTGAAAAGTGGCTAGAGTGCACGAATTGTACGGAATCGCGAATTTTATATTTAAATTGGCACTTGCGCGGAGTATGTATGTAGTGTATGGAGCGCGGTATTTTTCTACCGGGGAGTGGTATTTTTATGGTATGGAATTATGTATGTTATGTCACTAACCATACAGTATATAGATGTGCCAGTTCATACAACGAAAGGGGCGCAGCTGAGGTTTCTGTCCCAGCACCCCCAGGTCTTCGGCTAGGGTGCTGGGACCATTCGGCTGTGGTGCTGAGACGTTCGGGTCGTGGGCCTGAGACGTTCGGCATTTTTTCGACATGTTCGATTCATGACGAGATGCGAAAGCAAGCTAAGAATTGCAAATGTATGTGTGTAAACCAGGGCTCGGCACGGCCCTATCCCATGGGTGCGGGACAAGGCGCTGCTGCTGCGCTGCCGGTACACCGACAGTATAAAAAAGCAGCGGCGCTTCGTATGGCTTCGGCAATGCGACTTCGGCACTTGTTGTCTCGTTTTCACACCAGATACAGAACGAAAATGGCATCAGTTGCTGATCAGCCGTCATCAATGTGAGACCAGGCTACGCAACTACTGAAATATACACTGAGACAAAAAATGTTCGATGGGAATTGGGAAAACAAATTTTTCTTTGTCCAAAATACTCAATTTTTTGTATTATTTTGCTTTAAACTTTTGTTTTCCTTGAAAGTTTCAACACGAAATAATTGCAGCATCAACCACAAATAGATTCGTGCAGTGTAAAGCAAGAAACCGGTTTCGGCGTAGGCATCTTCGTGTTTTAGCTACGCACACAAGCGCACTTCACTGTATGGGTGCCGAGCCCTGGTGTAAACAGACACGACAAGATTTTGTATCAATTCTTATTTTCCGAAACAGTTTTGAGTTTGTTTTGAGTTTCGTTTCCAGGTTACGTAAATGTGTGTGTGCCATGTATTCACACATACTGTGCTTGTGTGTGTGGCCGCATCAACCCTCAACCGGGTTCGAGTCGAGCGACAGAACACACCAAGAAAATATGAAGTCTTACGACGGGAATAGGTCCAGGGCCGGATTAGCAGTTGCCTAGGGCCCTCCTAGAAATAACAGAAAAATTTTGTTGAAAAAACAAAACTCCAAATAATGAATAAAATATATAATAGCCACTGAAAAAAATACAAAATAAAGGAGGGCCCCAGATTGATGGTTGCCCAGGGCCCGGTTGAGGGTTGATCCGGCCCTGAATAGGTCGCTACATCACATCAGCCCTCAAAACAAAACGAAAAACCAATCCAAGCGGCCAACAATTGTAGAGCCCACACACAAGCACAGTATGTGTGAATACATGGCACACACACATTTACGTAACCTGGAAACGAAACTCAAAACAAACTCAAAACTGTTTCGGAAAATAAGAATTGATACAAAATCTTGTCGTGTCTGTTTACACACATACATTTGCAATTCTTAGCTTGCTTTCGCATCTCGTCATGAATCGAACATGTCGGAAAAATGCCGAACGTCTCAGGCCCACGACCCGAACGTCTCAGCAGGCAGCCAAATGGTCCCAGCACCCTAGCCGAAGACCTGGGGGTGCTGGGACAGAAACCTCAGCTGCGCCCCTTCCGTTGTATGAACTGGCACATCTATATACTGTATGGTTAGTGGTTATGTACATATATAGCTGGCAATGACTAGTTAAGCCGGTGTTTTCACCAGGTCCCGACGGAGTTCCCGGCTGTGTACTCAGGTACTGTTCCGACGCTCTGTGTGGACCCTTGCTTAAACTATTCACCCTATCTATTAACTCTTCATGCTTCCCCCCCATCTGGAAGGAATCTTTTATTATTCCGCTCCATAAGAAAGGTAGCAAGTCTGATGCAAATAATTATAGGGGTATATCTAAGTTATCCGCTATTCCTAAAATGTTTGAAAAAATTTTAACTCCGCACTTGCAACATCTCTGCAAATCACTTATATCTCCGTCCCAGCACGGATTTATAAGGCGACGATCAACAACCACAAATTTATTAGAGTTTACCTCTTTTATCATTAAAGGCTTTCAAGGTAACTTGCAGACGGATGTCATTTACACTGATTTTAGTAAAGCATTTGATTCTGTAAACCATTCCCTTTTAGCACAAAAACTTGACCTTTTAGGGTTTCCGCCTAATCTTTTGAGATGGATTTCTAGCTACCTTTGTTCTAGGTCTCAAAGAGTCCTCTTCAAAAACTCCTTCTCTTCACCTGTTAAGGTTACTTCTGGAGTACCACAGGGCAGCCATCTAGGCCCCCTACTATTCACACTCTTTATTAATGATCTGCCTTCAGTATTAACAAACTCTCGAGTACTCATGTATGCGGATGATGTTAAACTTTGTGTCCAGTATAAGGACATTTCATTTCACTCTCGCTTGCAATCCGATCTCAATAACTTTCAATCATGGTGTTGTGCAAATATGTTACACCTAAATGCCTCGAAATGCAAAGTAATGACATTTCATCGCTCCAGCCCCCTATTGGCTCCTTATAGCCTGATGATGATCTTGGTGTTAAATTAGACCCAAAGTTGAAGTTTTCTGAACACATTTCTACCATGGTAGATAAGGCCATGGGTGTGCTTGGGTTTATAAAGAGGTGGTCAAAGGAATTTGACGACCCCTATATAACGAAGACTCTCTATATCTCGCTTGTTCGTCCGATTTTAGAATACGGCTCTTGTGTATGGTGCCCCCAGTACAAAGTACACCAGGACCGTATAGAATCAGTCCAGAAAAACTTTTTACTTTTTGCTCTGCGTGGCCTTAACTGGGATGCAGGTGTGAGACTGCCATCTTATCCTCGTAGATTGCTTTTAATAAACCTTCCAACCTTAGTTAGTCGTAGAAAAATGCTTGGTGTGATTTTTATGCACAACCTGATCAAGGGTGATGTAGATAGCCCTGACTTGTTGAGGCGCATAAACTTTACGATTCCTATTAGATCTACTAGAAACTTCATTCCTCTTTTCCTTCCGCTTTGTAGATCGAATTATTCCTTGCACGAACCATTTAGGGTACTTTGCTCGGACTTCAATTCCCTTTACCACATAATATCAACTACTAATTCCCTTCCTCTCCTTAAATCACTAATACTAACATACCTTTCCCGTAATTAGTTATATTTTTTAGCTATCTTTGCATGCTTAGCTCTTTGAGTTGTGTTTAGCTCTAATTTTCCTCGAATTTTAGTCTAACACCTATCTTTCCAGCATGCTCGCGATCGGTTCGGTAACACGCGTCGCGCGTCATGCGGCAGCGCCCCTCGGTCGGTTGGGCGGGAGGAGGGCTGCGTTTCTGCCTGGGTTCCGCGCGTAACAGGCTTCGGCTTGGTGTCGCATGGGCCACTTGATGGTGCAGTCATTGCATATCAACGTCCAGATACGATCATTTGTTTATTTCATTCGAATCAGCATTTATTTACGTATTTGCTTTTCCTGAAAAGTGATAATTTGTTATCGTTTATTTACAGACAGAAATAACACTTGGGAATTTGTAGTATGTACTCCACTCCCATAAGGTCCTAAAACTGCCAACTGCCGCCCTTGAGAGCTGTTAAAACTTTTCGCCCACTGGCTTGATTATTAGCTCATGGATCTGCACGTTGGGTGGGGTCTGGATGCAGTAGGTCACCGCATCGGCCACGTCCTCTGAACGTAACATTGGAAGGTCTGGCGATGCCCGTATGGTTTTATCAAGGATCTCAGTGTCGACCACACCGGGGCTAATGCTCTAAGAGACGCATATGAAAAGCAGTATTATTGATTGGCCAGAGGAGTTTCTCATTCTCGACTCACTGTTATCTTGGTCCCGGTCTTCTTCTTTAGCTGAAACTCCTGTCGCAGCACCTCGGTCAGGCCGGTGATAGCATGCTTAGAGGGTCCATACATGTTCCAATCTAGGAATCACGAACCATTTAGGGTACTTTGCTCGGACTTCAATTCCCTTTACCACATAATATCAACTACTAATTCCCTTCCTCTTCTTAAATCACTAATACTAACATACCTTTCCCGTAATTAGTTATATTTTTTAGCTATCTTTGCATGCTTAGCTCTTTGAGTTGTGTTTAGCTCTAATTTTCCTCGAATTTTAGTCTAACACCTATCTTTCCAGCATGCTCGCGATCGGTTCGGTAACACGCGTCGCGCGTCATGCGGCAGCGCCCCTCGGTCGGTTGGGCGGGAGGAGGGCTGCGTTTCTGCCTGGGTTCCGCGCGTAACAGGCTTCGGCTTGGTGTCGCATGGGCCACTTGATGGTGCAGTCATTGCATATCAACGTCCAGATACGAAAAAGAGAATATATTGCGGCCAACTATGGGAATAAATGTATGAATGTATGGAAATAAATATATATGTGTTTATAGGTGTGGTATCACTTGATGTGATTGTAGTTGCACTCGGAGTGTGCCAAAGTATATTTTATTGGGGTGGGTCGTGCTGGAATGCACCTGTAGAGACACGGATGTAGATGTGTGTGTATGTACGCCGCTCTTATGGGCTGGAATGTACGTACATAAATATGCTCGGAATGCATTTTTTAAATTAATTTTTAGTTATTTAATTTGTCCGGAAGTAATGGACAGACACAAGGAATTGAAGAACTACCGTATCACTGGTAGTTGGAGATGAACGAAGGGAGAACGACCGGAATTGCCGATAATATTGCGGTGTCGAAAAAAGAAGAAACGGATAACGGATGGCACAGAATGAAGAAATAAGTACATATATAAGAATATATATATGTACTTATATTGCGGAACTCGGACTTTTCGGAATTTTGGAACACAAATCGCGAATGGAAGGGATTTGTGGCACCCGAAAATTGTACTTATCTTGGGATCCTGGAGTGGTGAAGGCGATGCCGTGCTCGAAGGCTGGATATAGTTGGGGAAGGCGAAGTAGATCCGGCTCGAAGGACCAATGTTTGAGCGAAGAAGCGTCTCGAAGTCCCACAGATGAGTTCCAAGATAAAAACAATGCACGTCTAAGTTCTTCAATGTATATTCGGGGTTTATTCTGTGCTTATATATATAGATATGTATTTATGGTTCGCGTGCAAGGCCGTTTGCTTGTGGGTGAAGAAGCGTATTAATTCTCGTTGGTACTCAAGCTGCCGAGGGCTGTCGGAGGCGAGAGCGGGAGCATGAGCGTGAGCGTGGTGAATATGCGCTCGAGAGCGCGTCACCGGGGGAAAAAAGCTCCTAAGCGTGAGAGCGAGGGCAACAGCTTGCGTAGCTGGATTGCTAACAGTGGTGTGGCTGGAATGCCCACAGAGCTGTTGCCCCTCCAGCGCCGTCCTCACTCTAAACAGGTATTATTATAATCTGGCAACTCTATATAATAAATGGTCAGTCTATATCTAGCACTCAATTGGAATGTTCTTATTTGCACTTCCGTTTGTGCCTTGAAGGTGGTTTGATGTGTTTTGCTCGCGCTCCGGAAAAAAAAAAAAAAGGAAAGGAAAGAACAAAACTTTGGTTCAAAATTAAATCCATCAACACGGAATACTAGCCGGTTGTTTGTTTAATCGAGCTTCTTATATAAAGATTGAATAAATTTGAAGGATTACAATTTTATTAAAGGATTAAGGTGAGTCTTGTGAATTGAAAGTTTTGGTGAAGCAGAGTGTGAAAGTGGCTGACGCCATGGCGTCGAGCCAGAATTGTGAGTCGATGGAGGATATCTCGTCTGATATGGAAGAGTCATCTGATTTCTCAGCACCGGACAATTCCGGTAAAGCAATTAAGAGAAACGCGATAATTAAAAAGGCAATTTGCAAGGCTCCGCGTATGGACAAAAATGTGTCAGGAAGTAAGGTTAAGGTGAGCTCTTTAGACTTAAAAGACATGCTTCATACTGAAGTTGTTCAGAAAAGTGGTGTTCTAGATGTTGAGACAAGGATTAAGCAAGGGAATACAAATAGTGATGACTCAGCAAATCAAAAAAAATGGACGGAATATAAGTATGACGTTAGTTTTGTTGGCGAAGCGGCTGTCATTTTTAACACTGGTCAGGTTGAAAATATTCAAAATATTAGGGTTAAGAATGGTCTGTTTTTCTACGAAAAAATTAAAGGGCTAACGCTGCCAGGGCTTTGCAATATTGTTGCTTTAGGCATTTCGTCTTACAAGGTATATTTCCAGAATGGAAAGTTTGCAAATGAGGCTGTGAGGAACGTTAATTTAAAAAGCATGAACATATCAGCGTATATACCAGGGGATTATGTAGAAACATATGGAGTTATTAAAAATATCCCTGTTGAAATAACAGATGAAGAAATACTGATGAACATCAAGTCGGACGTTCCTGTTAAGTCGGTGACTAGATTAAGACGCAAGGTAAAATCAGAGACAGGGGCTACTGAAGTAGTGTGGGAACCCACTCTATCAGTGAAAATTGGTTTTTCAAATGTAGAAATCCCATCTCATGTTGTTTTGAATTACTGCAGACTAGAAGTTTCTCATTTTTTACGAAATATTTTACAATGTTTTAACTGTGGACGGATTGGTCACGGTTCAAGAACGTGTAAAGCAAAGAAGCGTTGTCTACGTTGTGGTGCGCCGGAGTGCACATCTCCGAATTGTCAGGTGTACAAATGCATTTTATGTAACAGTAATGAACACACGGCTCGTGATAAGAACGTATGTCCAAAATGGGCACTTGAGGAAAAAATAATGAAAGTTATGTGTGTAAAGAAATTGTCGAGGAAAGAAGTGACATCCCAATACTCGATAAATAATCGATTTGATTTATTATCCCAAAATGAAAACGCTTTTCCTGCTCTACCATCGAAAATGCCTGAGACAATAGATAAAAACGAGCTTGTAAACAATATCATAAATAGTAATCGATACACCTCAATAGTAAAAAACACCTTAGTTCCCCCACAACAAAATTTCCGTCATTTCTCATTACCATCTTATACTCATGACACTTCAGAACATAAATTCCAATACCCAGTGAAGGAGGATATAAAGTTTGCTGATATTTGTGCTCAACTTTTTCGCTTAATAACACCATTCATTGATTCGGATGAAGTGTTATGTGAGTCCTTTCAGGATTTAAAAGAAAAATTTATAAGAACAGGCAAATCTAGTAGAATGTTTTTGGAGAAAAGTTTGAATCAGAGCCAGACTTTAAAAACACAATAAACATGTCAGTTAAAATATTTCAATACAACATTCAATCGCTCAAAGCAAATAAAAATGACCTAGAGTTTCTCCTTAATAATGAAGATTTTGATTTTGCGTGTCTTTCTGAGATCTTCTCCCATGGAGATGATCCTACTTTTAGAAACATTTTAAATTTTAAAGCTGCTGAAAAACTTAGAGCTGACAATTATGGAGGTACTTCGGTACTAGTAAAAAATAAAATTCTTTTAAAAAAAATTCCTTTCATTGCTACATCTGACATATCAATTATACAAACAACCAATTTATCCCGAAATCTCACAATAGCTTCAGCCTATTGTGAGCCAAATGTACCTCTAGATGATTTTAAAACAGACATTAAAAGACTTTTTGATAGCATGGAAAATCTTCAAGATGTATTCATATGTGGAGATTTTAATGCTCGTAATAGTGTATTCGGTGATAGTATGACCAATTCCAAAGGTCGTTTCATAGAAGATGTTTCCTTAAATGCTGGTTTCAAGTGGTTGAATGATGGGAGCTTAACCTTTAAACAGTCTCTAAATCTAATGTCGGGTTCAGTTTTGGATTTGACTTTTACCAATTCTGATTTGCTTTTTGACTGGCATATCCGTCCGCTAAGGATTGGTGGCAGCCATCATTTTCCTATATCAATTACAATCCAGAATATCAAAATAAAACCAAAGTTCTTTCTGTCTAAAGTAAAGTTACTTTCAAAACTGAACAACATTAGAGAGTTTCAGAACATTAATGATATAACAAACAAGGTGAAAAATGAAATTAGGTCATGCACTCACATATTAGAGAAAAGGTCTCCAAAGTTCTGGTGGACTGACGAACTTACACTTTTAAATAGAATTTTTAAGTCTACGCAAGCTAAAGCTATCAAATATCCAAATGCAGAGAACTTTGAAGCGGCCAGCCAAGCTCGACTAAAATGGAAAAATGCTGTGAAAAAAGCAAAGAGAAACTCTTATCAGGATAAAATTGAAGAGATTAATCAGAGTCCTTCGTCTAGGAAATCTTGGCAATTTTTGAGGAATCTTAAAGGTCTAGGGAAACCTCAGATGCAAGAGTGGTCTCCATCCAATAACAGGGAATATTTAGACTTTCTGAGCAGTCAAATTCCACAAACAGAGTTAACTGCAACTGTTCCTAATAACATGGCTAACTCGCAGAGTACAGAAACATTTTCTATGAAGGAATTAAGTGAGGTTATTAGAAATAAAAGATCAACGGCTGGTGGCATTGATGGGATCACATATGAAATGCTAGCATCTCTTTCGGAAGAGGTAATACAAAAACTATTGTCTTGTTTTAATGAGTTATATGATAGCTGCCAATTTCCAAATGCGTGGCGAAGCATTAAGATTTGTCCAATTCCAAAATGTGGTAAACCACTAGATGACATCAAAAACTTCAGACCAATATCGCTAATCTCAGTTCTTGCGAAATCTGTAAACGGCATGGTTAAAAATAGATTGTCTGAGTTTGTGGAAAAGAACAAGTTACTGCCCTTTAGGTGTTATGCTTATAGGAAAAAGAAAAGTGCTTCCATGTGTATTAACGATCTTTTGTCAACCATTCATTGCCTCAAACGGCAAAATAAGAAAATAATAGTTGCTTGCCTTGACATAGAAAATGCGTATAACTGTGTAAATTTGGCATTTTTAAAAAAAATCATGTTGTGGATAAAAGTTCCTAACCAAATTATACTATGGATTCTAAATTTCTTGTCAGTAAGGTTTTTACACTTAGGTTCGGAGACTGAGAAGGTTACAAATGGTCTGCCACAGGGAAGCTGTCTGTCGCCAGTTCTTTTTAATCTGTATACCTTTCGGTTACATCAAATTGAGGACAACGACACCAAGATTTTTCAATTTGCTGATGATTTCATAATCTTGTCAGCCAAACCCACTTTTTGTGAGGCTGCAACAAATTTACAAGGCAAGATCGAAAGTTTTCAGCTCCTTTGTGAGGATCTGGGACTCAACCTGAATCCAACTAAGTGTTCGGTTATGGCTATGACACCATTCAAAAAAACGAAAGTAAATATCGTTATGAATCTGCAAAGTATTCCTGAAGTCAGGGAAATAAAGTTTCTGGGTAGAATAATCACATCGAGTTTGTCTGACAAGAAACATGTAGAAAAAATAAGGAAAGAATCTGGGGTTGGCATGAAACTGTTGCAAATGGCCACCAATATTAAGAGTGGCCTAAGACCTCAAGTTGCCACAAATATATACAAAGCACACATTAGATCAAAAGCTGAATATGCGTCGACCACCATGGCAAACCTAAATAAAGGTAACTTTGGGAAACTTTTTTCGAGACAAGCCGCTGCGCTTCGTCGATGCTTAGGGGTAACACCAGATACTCCAAAGCATGTGATTTTTGCGTTGGCGGGTGAAATGCCCCCAAACTTCAGAGCAATGTTTTTAACTGCCAAAGAGCTTTTGAGATTAAAGACTCAAAACTACGATCTTTACAATAGTTACACCTGCTCTCAATCAGTAAATTCGTCTTACACGATAGTAGCAAACAAGTTTAGGGATATTTTTGAAATGACCAAACCAGCAGTGACTTTCACTGCAAATAAAAGACTGCATCTACATAGTAAACCTTTTAATATAAACAAACTAAATGTACCTAAAGAACAAATTCTTGTTATATATTATGAAATTCTCCACAATCTCAAGGAAACAAAGTACCATATCTTTGCAAGTGATGCCTCAATATGTGATAGTAAAGTGGGTATGGGTATTATCGATGTAAACGGAAAAAAGACTTATAGATTTAAATCAGAGATAAAAATTTCGTCTGCTATGGCTGAATTATTTACAATTAACATGACCTGTCTCATTGCCAAGCGATTAAGACTAACTAAGGTAGCTATATTTACGGATAGTTTAGCAGCTATATATATGTTAAAAAATGCAGAATCAGATGCCTATCCAGTGGCAAATATTCACAACTTACTGGTATGGCCAGAATTAATCTCTGTAGACATCTACTGGATGCCAGGTCATATGGGTATCCCAATAAACGAACAAGCGGATGAAGCTGCAAAATCTGCCATCTCAAATGGGGTGTTTGTTAGGCTGAACTATACGTTAGGTGAAGCATGTCGAGAGGTCAAGAAAAGAGTTTTCGCCTTATGGAATGACTACTACAAGGAGGCTTCCTCATTGTCTGGTGGTTTTTTCTTTGATTTATTTCCAAATGTTCCAGGGGAACCCTGGCACAAGAAGGTTAAATGGAACGCTCAGGATATGAGACTCCTGAATCGACTCATGATAAATCATACGTATGACAACGTTTTTTTGAAAAAATGCAAAATAGTTAGTTGTGACCTATGTCCAACATGTAACGTAACTGAATCTGCAAATCACCTGATTTTCAACTGTACAAGACTCATGCCCCTAAGGCGTAAATTTAAAATATTTAAGTATTACAACTCTACGCACGAATTGTTTAAAGCAAATATCCTTCTACATATGAGGGAACTCGCGAAATTTGTAAGAGAAGCTAAATTAGACTTTTAATCTCGCGTCGTTTAAACACATCGAATGTAATTGTGTATATAACATATCAACTTAGTTTCTTGGCTTGGAAGTTTTCTTTTGGCCAATTACTCTCTTTGAGAAAAATACAAATTCAAATTCGATCACGTTGCCAATTACTCATCTCTATGAATACTAGAAAGTTGCAGTATAATCGATAGTGTCTCGCACATATCGATACATCGTTTCTGGTCGCTGCTACAACAGACCAACCACTAACGCCAATAGGCGTTGAAATCACAAAAAAAAAAAAAAAATGTTCTTATTTGTCTCCTCAAATACAACATTATTGGCGACGAGGCAAAAAAAAAAAATCAATTTTGATCTAAAGTCGTGTCGCGTAGTCGTTGATATTCGTCAAGATGCCGGCAGATGAAAGCGTGATCATCATTGCTCACTCAACAGCAGAAATTTACACCAGAAATTTTGGAACAGCAACGAAAATGGATGCAAGAAATTCTAGAAAAATCTACATCTGGTCCTAGCAATTCAACCCAAGCGGGTGAATTAACTATGTGTCCTGCATTTCACAAGTTCGACAAAGACAACCAGAATTGGGAGTCATATTTGGAACAATTATCGGAGCACTCCAACGCATATTCGGTCAATGCAGACCAAAAGCAAAAAGCCTACTTTCTTTCGTGGTGTGGTGTGAACATATTCGAGCTAATAAAAAACCTCTTCGGGAGTAACAATTTAAACAACTATGCATTCAAAGAGCTCACAGAGAAGCTCACAGTGCATTTCACAACAAAACGTCATTTTGTCGCCGCTCGCTAAGAATTCCAAAAGAGAGAGATGAAGTACGGACAAACACATAGAGAGTGGGTAGCCGAGTTGCGCGGAATCGCTCGTGTGTGTACTCGTGGGTGTACACACCCCGTATGACGCAGTACGGGCAGCAGCTCTTCAAAAGTCCCAACCAACTCTTGAAGATGTCTTCATAGTTGCAGAAACGTATGAGACGACCACAAAAACCGTAGCGACGCTCAAAAACAACATGGAGAAGCAAATTCCAGTCAACGCAATCCACACCTATACCAATAAAAACGAGAAGGAACGTGTGAGTCGCTTCTGGGGACGCGACTCTACTTATACCCGTACTCAGTCAGTATATACATTTTTGAGCTTATGATTTTTTAGAATTTTAGAAAAAAAAAAAATTTTACATTTTACATTTTTTTGCTACATTTGTTATCTACATCTCATCTACAATGTCTATTCTACATCTAACATGTAGATTGTACATGTACCATTTAGATTATACATCTCCTCCGCTAGGGGTTGCTTGCGCACTGAACGCGGCAGAGTGTGCGAGCGAGAAGGAAAATGATTTGCGTTGTCGTTGGCGGGAGGGGGAGGGGAAGCAACTGAAAATTAATTTCTTCATTCTGGCTATAATTATGATCCGATCTGATTCAGATTCGGCAATCTGGTAGATATGGCCATTCTCTACGATACTGCGTTTTTAGTTTTATCGTATCTTTAAAAATGTGCCTGCCACAGATTTTCGTCCTTTGTGGGAGGGGGAAGGGGGCGGGGCGAAATTTTGAAATACACTTGTAGCAGTGTGATATCACATGAGTCTGGAAACAAAATTTGGTTCCTCTAGCTTTTATAGTCTCTGAGATCCAGGCGTCAAACAAGACGGACAGACGGACAGACGGACAGACGGACAGACAGACATGGCTCTATCGACTCGGCTATTGATGCTGATCAAGAATATATATACTTTATGGGGTCGGAAAATTTTCCTTCTCTGCGTTACACACATCCACTTTTACCACAAATCTAATATACCCCTTAACTCTTTTTTGAGTACGGGTATAAAAAGTGATGCCAAGAAAAATGATGACAAGCCTTGCAAAAATGAACTAAAATCGTGTTCGGGTTGTGGCGTCTCTCACACAAGAGTAGCTGCAAGTTTCGCGATGCCGTATGTCACAAGTGCGGTAGAAAGAACATATATCTGTCGTATGTATGTCAAAGCAAGACAAACGTAAATGGCAAGGCCAAAAAGAAAACAATAAACCAGCAAACGAAATCGACACCATTGAAGCAGTGCACAGCGTCACGGGCCTAGTAAAAAGTGAACTAAATAAAAAAATAATTGATCTCGAAATTCTAAATACAGTGATTTCAATTCAAATGGACTCAGGAGCGACAGCCTCCGTGATCAACAAGAATACATACTCGTTGTTAAATAAGCCACAATTGCTCAAGTGTTCCCCTCAGAGAACTGCACACTGTGGCAAAGTGTGGTCAAAAAGAGAAAGAAGTGGTAATCATTGTAGCAAACATGCAAACGTCAACGAATCTTTTCGGCATGGATTTATTTAATACATTCGGGTTCGATATCATGCAAGTAGCAAACATGTATGATGCGAACAGTGACAAAATACGTGACATAACGAAGGGTTCGAGCCTGCCATGGGTATCATTAAAGATTTTAAAGCGAGTATATTTTTAAAATCTTTGGCAATACCAAAGTTATAAAAAAGCCGTTAAATTCCGTTCGCGCAAATGGACCAATTTAAAGCAGAAGCAAACAGATTAACACAGGCCGGAATTTGGAAGCCGATCAAGTTCAGCAATTGGGCATCCCCCATTGTGATTGCACCTAAGCCAGGTGGAGTGATTCGGATTTGTGGTGACTTTAAGCAAGCAGTCAACGCACAAATCGATATAGAGCAGTATCCATTGCCTACAAAAGAAGCTCTTTTTCACATCATTCGTCACGGTAAGCAATTCAGCAAAATAGACTTAAAGGATGCATATCTTCAAATGGAATTGGATGAGGCTTCGAAGCAACTCCTGGTCGTAAACACACCTCTGGGACTTTTCCAGTATCAACGCCATCCTTACGGGATTGCCAGCGCAACTGCGATCTTCCAAAGATACCTCGAGCAACTTCTTAAAGGGATAGAAGGTTGTAGAAATTATTAAGATGAAATCATCATCTCAGCTCCGACAAGCGAAGAACATCTGAACCGACCAAGCTCTCAACATTCTTCAGGAGAACGGCATCAAATGCAAGAAGGAAAAATGCTTCTTTTTCAAAGATGAAATTGACTATTTGGGTCGCAGAATCAGCCAAAAGGGGATTCTTCCAGACAGCTCTGGCTTAGAGGCTGTAAAACTCTTGAAACCGCCTTCTACTTTACAACAATTAGAAGCTTTTATGGGTAAAGTAAATTATTATTGCAACTTTATTCCAAACTACTCTCAGCTGGCTTCGCCTCTGAAACAGCTTCGCAGAAAAAAGTTTCAATACCGTTTTGGTCCGCAACAGCAGCAAGCCTTCACATCTTTGAAGTCACACATCATTAATGCGACGCAGTTCGATGAAAATCTACCTCATTTACTAGCGACCGATGCCTCTTCATTTGGTATTGGGGTAGTCCTTTCTCATCTTCACAACGATGGAACAGAGAGACCCATTGTTTTTGCATCAAAAACACTTGACAAGCATCAATTAAGGTACAGCCAAATCGAAAAAGTCCATAATATTCGGAGTAAAACGTTTTCACCAATATCTTTATGGAAGGAAGTTCACATTGATAACCGATCATAAGCCGCTTGTAACCATTTTCAACCCAGGCAAGCATCTTCCATTGATGACTTCAAACAGGCTACAACGCTGGGCTATCATACTCATGGCCTACAGTATCGATCCACATCTGCACATGGCAATGCAGATGCCCTTTCACGACTGCCAGTGGGTACAGATCTAGAATTCGACAAAGAAGAGGAAGCTTGCCACACTGTAGAAGAACTTAAACAACCGATTAATTCAGAAACCATACTCAAACACATGGACAACGACAAAACGCTCAAGAAAGTCATGCACTATGTATCTGTAGGATGGCCAGAAAAACTTGAAGCTGGTAATGAAACCTTATTGCCTTACTTCAATCGTAAGTTTGCTCTAACCATCAACCAGAAATTGCTATGCCTTCATAAAGAAATAAATCGAATAGTAATTCCAACCAGTCGTGCCCATATCCTGAAACTTCTACATGCGGGACATTGGGGCACTGTTCGAATGACGCAGTTAGCCAGGCAACATGTTTGGTGGCCTAACATCGACGAAGACATCAAAAACCTTGATCAATCATGCAGCATCTGAAAATGTAATAACCCTGCACCACCAAAAGAGTACCATAGCTATGGTATGCATACCATATCAAGGCAAAAATGGGGCTAATAGTAGACAAGCCGAGAAGTGGAGGTAGCGGTAATTCAAATGATGGAAATACTGCGAGAACATTTTTCAATAATTCGGAGTTATCAGCTGAAATAACTGGCTTAGATGAAAGCCTTATAATACGATGTTCAACATTGCTCCAAGCTATGGCATCAGGGTACAGGATTAATGCTGACAAATTCCGAATATATGCTCTTGACACTGCCAAGAAGTTACTAGAATTGTATGATTGGTACTATTTTCCGCCCACAGTGCACAAAGTTTTAAACCATGGTGCAGATGTGATTAATTTTGCGCTTGTTTCAATTGGCGAACTATCAGAAGAAGCTGCGTAATCGCGAAACAAAAACATAAAAATATTAAGAAGGCAACATAGTAGGAAAATATCTCGAATTTCAACAAACACGGATTTAATAAACAGACTAATTTTGTCTTCCGATCCCTTTATTACAGGACTAAGGAAATTACCATGCAAATATAATTCAAATTTAATGAAGTCTGCATTAGATTTGTTAGAAGAATCGGATTAATTATTATTTCTTCCCTTTTTTTTTTGATTATTTAATTTTTACCACGCCCATTTCTTTTGTTATGATTCCTATTTTGTTTGCATAAAAGTATGTTATTGTTATAATAAAATTACTAATTTTTGAATCTGGTATACAATTTTGTGCAAACTTTCAAGCCTCTACCTTAACTTTAAGTCTTTTTGGCCGCTCTCCCATAGAACGCCGCCCATTGTGCACGGGGGGCACGGGCATGGGGGCACGGGTACGGGCATTCAGCATTCACTATTTTATTAGAAAAGTTTCCATCGACCATCCGGCCACTCCAGCACAACCATTCAGCACAGTCTACCCCCAATGTTTGACTTTATGCGCTATTTTTTAATATTTATTATGGCTGATTGCGATTCCTCTCAAGCCTCCACCATCGCGTCCCATGGCATGGCCATGCGAGACGCCGCGTCCACTCGTACATTCAGATGGGTCTGTGGTTGGAGGTGGTGCGGGGATATCGCCGCTTATTGTTTGCTTTTCGGCGTACCAAGACCAACACCAAGGAGCGGTGGAGCAGGAATATCAGGGAGTGCAAAAAAAAAAAAAAAACGAGAAGGAACGTGTGAGTCGCTTCTGGGGACGTGACTTTACTTATACCCGTAATCATCAGTATATACATTTTTGAGCTTATGATTTTTTAGAATTTTAGAATTAAAAAATAAAATTTTACAGGTTACATTTTTTTGCTACATTTGTTATCTACATCTACACATACAATGTATATTATAAATCTAACATGTAGATTATACATGTACCATTTAGATTCTACATCTCCTCCGCTAGGGGTTGCTCGCGCACTGAACGCGGCAGAGTGTGCGAGCTAGAAAGAGAATGAGCAGCGTGTCTCTGGCTGGATGGCGGTGGGGGAAGCAACTGAAAATTAATTTCTTCATTCTGGCTATAATTATGATCCGATCTGATTCAGATTCGGCAATCTGGTAGATATGGGCATTTTCTACGATACTGCGTTTTTAGTTTTATCGTATCTTTAAAACTGTGCCTGCCACAGATTTTCGTTCTTTGTGTGGGCGGAAGGGGGCGGGGCGAAATTTTGAAATACACTTGTAGCAGTGTGATATCACATGAGTCTGGAAACCAAATTTGGTTTCTCTAGCTTTTATAGTCTCTGAGATCCAGGCGCTCATCAAGACGGACAGACGGACGGACAGACGGACATGGCTATATAGACTCGGCTATTGATGCTGATCAAGAATATATATACTTTATGGGGTCGGAAACGTTTCCTTCTCTGCGTTGCACACATCCACTTTTACCACAAATCTAATATACCCCTTAACCAAAGACAATATAATTATAAGATGCGTAACGCTCATACATTTCAATTGCCATATGCAAGACAATTTTGCGGCCAGCGACGAAATTCGCGCCATCTCGCTCGCACAAATTTGAGAGCGTGCGAATCTAAAAATAGAATCCGCTTGCATGTGTAAGTACACACAGAACAGCAAGAACGTATGTGTGCGTACTTGTGCTAAGCGGACGATTTTCGAGACGGAAACCTTTTTACGAGTTGAGAAACGAAATTATATACCGGCGTTGAATACGTCGCATCCTGAATACCCTAATGGCAATTATTCCAATGTGATTCATGGAATTTCATGTATTAAATATATTATGTATTTTTATATATGTATATCCGATCATTATTATCGAATATACCATCTGAAAAGAAATTATCATTGGAGGGATATATACATATAATACATATATGAGTTTTTTAATATTGGGGTGGTAAGCGTCCTGCAAAATTAACTTACACTTATAAAGTGAAGGGTATATTTCGACAGCGCTGTAAAAAACGTATGCATGTGCACACATACAGTCGTCGCGACGACTCGGCTCGGCTGTCGCATCGGCAAAGAACCAACTTCGTGTGCCTTCGTATGCTGTATGCATACAAGAGGGCGGCTGGCTCTAGAGCGCTCTCTCTCTCTAAAAAATTTCAAGAGAGCCTGGAGCCAGCTCTAGAGCCAGCCCCGAAAATTCGTGTGCAGAAATTTCGTATGGCGTTACGCATCTTATACTTATATTGTCTTTGCCTTAACTCTTTTTTGAGTACGGGTATAAAAAAAAACATTCTATGGAAATGTAAAAGTTTAGACAGAGGGCTGACTGCATTCACGCATTATAATTTAAGTGAAACATAAATATTGATGTAATAAATTAATTTCTGTTAAATTGAAAGATAGAACCCCAGAGTCCTGAGCTGGAGCCCAGCCCAGCACCCAGGCAGATCCATTCAGTTTGTGGCTTTGATTGGATTGATCCACTCTGCCTGAGGTATGGAATGCTGCTGGGGAACAGGGCAGGGCCATTGATTTTCGTATGAAAGTCGAGCAGTCGAGTAGCATTTGGAAAAGGAACTTGTAATGTCCTATCTCAGGCTGAGGTATGCATCAGTCTGTCCAGGGTCCTGAATTACAAGTTATTTATAATTCACGAGGACTTTATCGGGAAAACCAGGAACTTTGCCAGAAACTGAAATAGAAATCACAACACTTTTTGGTTCTTTTAATTTTACTGGATTTCTTTATTCTTCCGTATTATTATTCTACCCGGTTATGTTATGTTTCATTGTTTGACGACGCGTATGGTGGTTTGACTGCCTTCTACGATGGCTGGTGGACTGCCTCCGACGATGGCTGGTGGACTGCCTTTTTATACCCGTACTCAAAAAAGAGTTAAGGGGTATATTAGATTTGTGGTAAAAGTGGATGTGTGTAACGCAGAGAAGGAAAATTTTCCGACCCCATAAAGTATATATATTCTTGATCAGCATCAATAGCCGAGTCGATATAGCCATGTCTGTCTGTCCGTCCGTCCGTCCGTCCGTCCGTCCGTCCGTCTTGTTGAGCGCCTGGATCTCAGAGACTATAAGAGTTAGGGTAACCAAATTTGGTTTCCAGACTCATGTGATATCACACTGCTACAAGTGTATTTCAAAATTTCGCCCCGCCTCCTTCCGCCCCCACAAAGGACGAAAATCTGTGGCAGGCACAATTTTAAAGATACGATAAAACTATAAACGCAGTATCGTAGAGAATGCCCATATCTACCAGATTGCCAAATCTGAATCAGATCGGATCATAATTATAGCCAGAATGAAGAAATTAATTTTCTGTTGCTTTCCCTGCCCCCCCTCCAGTCAACGACAACTCAACTCATTTTCCATCTCGCTCGCACACTCTGCCGCGTTGAGTGCGCGAGCAACCCCTAGCGGAGGAGATGTAGAATCTAATTGGAACATGTACAATCTACATGTTAGATGTAGAATATACATTGCATATGTAGATGTAGATAGCATATGTAGCAAAAAATGTAAAATGTAAAATTTTTTTTTTTTTCTAAAATTCTTAAAAATTATAAGCTCAAAAATGTATATACTGACTGAGTACGGGTATAAGTAGAGTCGCGTCCCCAGAAGCGACTCACACGTTCCTTCTCGTTCTTCATGCAAGGCAGTGCCTTTTATAGATCGGCCGGCCTTCGATTTTCCCATGAATGTCTTATAGATATCTTATTTCTACTCCAGACCGTGGGAAGGGTTCTTACATAAATATCTATGGCCGAGTTATAGTCTGCGCGTGCAGACGGGCTGATCGGTAACAGAAGGTTAGGTAATCATTAGCCCTGCAGTCAGTGTCCAATATTCCCGGTAAGGAAAGTCGGAGACTGCTGACTGGCTTGCGCATGTGGGGGGTTTTGCCCGGTAATCGAGAGTTACCTAAGCAATCGCCTCCCAACAGGTGTCCAACGTCCCCGGTAAGGTGATCGATATGCACCGGTACCGTGGGAAAGGAATGTAACTTTAGGGAAATTTGAGGTTTTACTTAGTGTTTATTTATACGGTTATACATGTAGAGATATTTAAAGAGGTTTTACTTAGTGTTTATTTATACGGTTATACATGTAGAGATATTTAAAGACAGGTGTCCCTGTATTGTGACGAACCATGGGGAACCATGGTTCGTTACAAACTTTAACTAAAAAAATAAATACACACAGCCTAGCTATCAGAATTGATTCTGTCACTGAACCGAAATCGAACTGAAATCGTTCCGATTCTGTTTTATTTTTCCCCCAATACTAAATTAAAAGAACACCTAAAATCGCCCAGAGATATGCCACCATTCATACGCGATGACAAGCAGCCATCGCGCTGGTATGAGGAGATGCTGGACATCCAGGAACCGAACGAACTGCCCCACCAATTAGCCAATGTGGACATGGAAATGGAGTTGCATGCGATCAGTGTCACCATGGAGAATATGCGCGCGGAGAGAGTGCGTATGCAGCAAATGCTGGCCGAGATTCAGCTTCGCATTCAGCTTTTTGCTCACCTCAACGAGATTCAGAGACTCATCGATGCCAGGGATGCGCTTGGCCAACAGCCGCCCACAGAGCAGATTGCCAGGGAGCAGAGTGCCATCGACGAGCAGATTGACACAATGATGAGCGAATATCCATAAAAAAAAAACAAACAACAAATTTATTAGCAGCTCGTTTAATGTTCAACGCTTTAAATATATTTTGTTTAATCTATTTTACTCAGCATCGACTTTATAATGCACTTTTCAATGTCTTTTCAATTTACAGAAGGTTTGTTTCAGCCCCCGCCCGCTCTTATTGCCGCTGGGGAATAGTCGGATTTTACTGAACAAATGACGACCGACAATGGCCCCGGACTGGACCATTCCCTGGCTCTTGTGTGCCAACCCATTGTCTTTAAATGGAAAATTCAATTTGTATTTCGCATGCTACCCCCGACATGCGGGGGAGAAACATTTCCCAGTTTTTGTTTTGCCCCACAATGAGCAGCAGTAGCAGAGGGGAATGGGCAGAGGCATAGACGACATTTGATGCCATTGCATTTGTCGACATAAAGAATAAGCAGCCCTCGTACAATTGTGTAGCTCTAGACATGGACCAGGAGCAGGACCTGGACCCAGCTGAGTCGCAAATCTTGGGCTGTCCACCCCCAAAAGCGAGTGTTCCGCCGGAGCTACACTGAAGGCTTTATGCTTTATGTTAATTTGAAATTAAAATTGATTTTGATGCTGGGACTGGAGCTGGGACTGGGTCTGGGACTGGGAATCATTTTGTACAATTCCCCATGGCCAATTTCGATTCTTGTTTGCTTTTCGTTACTTTTGTGTATGTGTGTTTTTTGTTGCTGTTGTCTTTTGTTGTAGTGAAATTAATTGGTGTGAAATGGAATTATCAACGTCGCTGTGATCTGCTCGCCGCACAGCCTTGAGCTGCTTTCGAGCTGCTTTGGCCTCGCTGGCCCGAGTCCTTCACCTGGCCAGTGTCCTTCGGTCCCAGCATAGTTTATGAACTATTTATGGCCCCGGGAGACGCAGGGGAACTCCGACCAACAAAGAAGACCAACTGAAGGCAAAAAAAAAAGGTCAATGCTGTCAACTATGTAAAGTTTCTACGGCACAGGGCACAAGGACTGCACATAACTTCGATGATGTCTTCGACATGGAGTGGAGACAACAGACAACAAAGAGCAGACATGGGGTGGAGTGGGTACACGGGGTTTCAGGGGGAGAAAAAAATCTTCGTTGGCCTGCAAAGTTTGCAATCTTGTGGGAACACTTGATCATAAGTTGCACATTTTTCACTGATTTATTGTGCTCTTTGGGAATGCTCCCCACTCCTTGGCTGCTGCTGCTGCTGGAAGTTGCATTCTTGATAGCTACACGAGTCCCGCCCGGAAGCGGAGAGGTTGCTTCGCCTGGTTACGGTTGTTGTTGATGTTGCGGCCCGGCCACTTGACTGGGTCCAACCTCGTTCCTGCTCCTGCTAATGCCATGAGCGATGCATGCCGCTGAGTGTGGCAAAAGAACTGTTAAGAGAAGAGCAAAACTTTGCAACTTTCGTCCCAACAAAGCAGGTAAATGGAGTCGAATGTAGTGGGTAGATAAAGCCAAAGGAATGCCCGGCATGCAGGGGCCACATAGCATGAGGTTAAGTCATATGTTAGCCCCAGCAGTTTGCTTCGTTGGGTCCTTCCTTCGGTCAGGAATGTCCTGCTAAGGGGCACAAAGGCTGGCTGGCTGGACGTGTTTCAAGCTCATGTTACCCGGCAGGAAATTGTGATTAGATTTCGAATAGATTTTATAATTGAAACTATGCATAATTGGCCTGCAGAAACAACACCTTGGGAGCGAATCCATATTGACTTCGCTGGTCCCATATTTGATGCCATGTGGCTAATTTGTGTAGATGCCTTTTCACAGTTTCCATTCGTTATTCAAATGTCGTCTACAACAACTCCAAATACGATCTCTGCATTATCCTCCATTTTCGCAATCGAAGGATATCCCAAAACCATGGTCAGCGACAACGGGCCGCAGCTTACGGCTGACTACTTCAAAGATTTTTGCAAGCTACATGGCATCGAGCATATGACTACAACACCGTTTCACCCAGCATCCAATGGATTAGCAGAAAGAGTTGTTCAAGCGTTAAAATTCTCTGTCAAAAAGAATCTGCAAGATGGGCTTCCAGTTCGAGCAGCAGTAACGAAGTATCTCGCTTCCTATAGGTTCACACCCAACGCACAAGGTAAAACTCCAGCTGAGTTAATTCACGGTCGTCCAGTTCGCACAGTTTTAAGCCAACTTTTCGAAAAACCTGTCGAGGCAAAGCAGCAAGTCTCAAAGTACGTTCCGAACCAGAGGGTCTTCACTCGTAACTATTCGAGGGGGGAAAAGTTGATTGAAGGCATTATCGATCGTCCAATTGGAAAAATGATGTACATTGTTCGCACAACAAATGGCAAGCGCCATTTTAATCAGCTGAAACCAAAGTTGTCGGCAAATACCTCCAACTTTAGTTCCGCAAAGTTTTGGTATATACCCGAAATCCCACAACCAGATTCTTGAACTGCTAGTTCCACCACCATTGCTGCATCCTGATCCTGATCCTGGTTCCTCCGAACGCTCAGTGGAGCCTGTTCAGCAGCGGATACAGAGACCTTCACGGCGCCAGTCTTGCATACCAGTTCGTCGAAGCACTCGAACTCGATAGCAAGTTAATCGTTTCGCACCCAACGATTTCAGGTCATAAACAAAATACTACTAACAGTATCTAATTTAAAGAACACATCTCGTTTTATGTATCGATTTTCGTAAAATTACCTAACGCATTATTTGTATTATTATCGTCTGGCATTTCTATATAATAAATGGTCAGTCTATATCTAGCACCCAATTGGAATGTTCTTATTTGGCTCCTCAAATACAACAAAAAGCTCTGATGAAAACGCGCTTAGGCGATCGTCTATTGATGCTACTAGCATTAGAGGAAATTTTATGAGCAAGTGCAGACGTGCAGATATTACCGTGCCCAGAGTGTTCGAAGAAACGTGCTTTATATTTGTACCTGCTTTTACGCGCAGAGAATTTTAGAAGAGCAAGCGAATTACTTATTCCATTTGGGATAATTGTTGAGATATTATATTGAAGTGGTTGCTGTGTATCTCTTGCCAAAGGTATGTTACCATGTTCGTGCAGAGCCCATGTGCTTACAAAACCTATGTGGCAGGTCAAATCTTAAGCTGCCCCACCGCGGTGAAGTCTGTCTAAGACTAACCTGGGAGCAGGCTGAGGTAGACAGTTGTCGAGTTTAGTCCAACTGCGACCTCCTTGGCGGATTTTCATCCCCCTTCGTGGATCATCTATGGTCAAAAGGCCTGTGTACAGTTTTACTGAAGGTGATGTCCCTTCCACTTGGAACAGATAGGCTGGCCGCGGCTATAGAATTGGCTCTCGTCTCTAATCAATAGTCTACATCGTGAACCGGAGTCATATATATCGCCGAGTGCCCTAACAAGTCATCGAGACGATTTCCGAAGCGCCACAGACTAACCCGGACTAACCCATTCATCATTGGATCCCCACGCAGTCTAAGTTTATATAAATACTAAGAAATTCATAGTTCCATTAGTTCCTTTTCAAATATTTGGTAATATTGTTCTTTTCACCGTATAGTATCATCATACAATAATCATACAATTAACGTAAATTAATAATCATGCAAACTGAGAAAACTGGCTGATAGATATGAACGGTTTTTTCGAATTGGTTATTGTTGATATGTATTTAATTAATTTGAATATCTTAAACAGCCAACACCAACACATACGTCTTCATTGAACCCAATACGCAATATAAAGTTTATGGCGGAGTGAGGAAAAAAAACAAAAGAATGTGGTAATTTTATTACAATTTGTGTTCATGTTGGACAGTATGAATACGTTTATACATATAAATGGTTAACTATATGTGGGATTTGGTGAGAAGCCACAGAGAGCAGCAGAGTCTGTTAAGCTAACAACGCCCGTAACAGATAGAGAGACCAGAAGCGGCAGTCGAAAGAATAAAGAGAACAAGAGTTCAACGATCGACGCCAGACAGTTCGGTGCCAAAGTTTATCTCGAAAACACGCAAGAAGCAAAAGCGCAGCATTCTATTATATCCAATATTATAACCTCGTTTTAAACATACACCCATTGTAACCAGAGCAAATATCTAATAATAATACAAATAAAACATTAAATATAATAAACACTGTCGTCCTAGATCATTCTAACAACTACTGAAAACCCGGGGCCACAATTTTTGGGGGCCCGTCCGGGAGATTTGAACAGTTACAATCGGGAAGTCATCAAACTAGAATGTGTGCTTAAAAATATATATTGGAACATTAATTGAATCGCTTCGGAGCTGCTTGGAACTTTCTGGAAACAAATTTCCAAACGAAACTCTACAGCGCGCAAGAAAATATCAAAAAAGCGTGGGAGTGGGCGAGACGGCGGCAGGCAGCAACGGCCAAGAGAAGAAAAACCGAAGCGGCTGGTCAAGGCCAAAGGTCTGCAAGAAAAAGACGGCGTGTAAATCGGCAAGACTGTGCGTGCAAGAAATGAGACGCAGCAGTCAAAAGCTGTAAAAGCAGAAACAGGCGGAATAGAGAGGAACAACGTGAGCAGCATATGTAGAGGGCGATAAAGGAACGCAGTACTCAACCTGGAGAACCTGGATGACCAGCAACGTGCAGTAGGCAGGATCGTTGGCGGTGGACATCTGGACAAAGCACAAAGCGTGGATCAGGGAAAGTAGCTGGAAAACCGCAAGTGCTTAACGTTGGAAAACTCAGGAGCATCATTTCGGCGAGAAGAAGACGAGAAAATTCTAAAGCTGTATTGGTGTGGCGACGACAAGTCTGGAGCGGTGTTGGTGAGAGAGAGAGACCAACGACAATTCCGGTGCTGTATTGGTGTGGCGACGAAAATTGTGGAATTGGTTGGTGAGGGTGAGTGGCAGCGGAATATTCCAAAGCGAGATAAGTCTGTTCCCGAATTTCGACTGACAAAGAGGAACCGACAAACAACCTGGAAAAGCAGACAGGCAAAAGTTTTGTTGTTGTATTGGAAAAATAACAGATTGCATTTTGCAATTGTGCTCTTGTTTAACAGATTCATTTAACATAGTGTTAAGTTTGCATTTTAATAACATAACATAATAATTAACATAAAGTTTGAGGAACGGAACCTGTTAAGTAGTAAAGTCCAAGAAGCGCTGAGATTCTCAAACTGTATTTAGCTGAGCGAACGGCATAGATCCATTTCTTATTCTTTCAAATTGTTGTAAAAGTTTGTAAAAATGAATAGAGACAAGATTTTGGCATTGGCTGTGCCAGGGTTGCATGAGAAATTGGCCGAAATAGGTTTAAACAGAAACGGAAGAAAAGCTGAGTTGCAAAACAGACTGCTGGCTCACTATGGTATTCAGACAAATCAGAATAACGATGAAGTGAGTGATGAAGAAGAGATCCAAGATGAAGTTAATGAAGGATTATCTTTTACAACGGCAGATTCGAATACTGCACAGCAGGGTAGAAGGGAAAGGCGAGATGAAAATCCAAGTGGATCGGGTCCAAGACGTCAAGCAGACATGGTTAGTTCAGGTAGATCCTGGTTTACATTGAAAGATGTAGAAGGCAGTGTGTCGCAGTTCTCAGGTGTAAGCTCGCCAACCGTAAATCAATGGATAGAAGAACTTCAAGAGTGTGCTCTGACGGTGGAATGGAACAAATTGCAGGTGTTTATTTATGCAAAACAATTGCTCAGTGGGGCAGCAAAGTTGTTTGTAAGGAATCAGCGCGATATTCGTGATTGGAATGGTTCGAAGAGTGCACTGATCTACGAATTTGGTGTGAGGGTGTCATCAGCGGAGGTACATCGTAGACTAGGAAAACGGCAGAAGAAAAAGAACGAAACGTTGCACGAGTATCTGTACGCTCTGATGGAGTTGGCAAAGCCGATCGATATGGAGGACGAAAGCTTAATCGAATATTTTGTTAATGGGAGTCCAGATTCTAATTCAAATAAGGCTTTACTGTATCAGGCTAGGAGTATGAGGCAGTTAAAGGTGTAAGTCGAGGCATACCAGAAGATGTCAGGGTCAATGAGACTGCAAGGGAAGTTTGACTCACACTTCAACAAAGGAGAAAAAGAGTTAGTGAAAGGTGCTGAAAAGTTTATAAAGTGTTATAATTGCGGAGATGACTCGCACATTAAACGGGATTGTCCAAAGAAAGATAACCGGTGTTTTAGGTGCAACCAGTTGACAGTTAGACAGGAAAAGGCAACCAATCTAGCTCTGGAGAAAGGTATGACTAAGCCATCAAGCACGTTCACGTCTTCCGGATTAGAGTTGAAATCGGTAAGGTAAGAGTTGAAATCGGTAAGGTATGGAAGAGTAGCGTTTAAAGGAGTAGTCGATACAGGTGCCGACTTGTGTCTATTACGCAGAAGTGTGTTTTTGAAGATCGGTAAAGAAAGATTGGCAGGACGCGAAAATGTCTAACAGGATTTGGTGAAATTCAAATTATAACTCTTGGAAGCATCACCATACCTGTACAGATCGATGATATTGACTTAATAGTAGAATTCCATGTGATTGCGGACGAAGACATGGCCTTTGATGCTATCTTGGGTAGAACTCTTCTAGAGAGTGTAGACATGAAGGTGACAAGGGATGGCACGTCCTTTGTTCTCAGATCAGAAAGTAAATTGGGTGCTGCAGGAAATGTTCAGGAACATGCAGATAAAACAGAAGATGTTAATTCATGCATGGAGTTGATGAATGAGTTTAGGAGTTTGTGTATGGTGAGTTTTGAGCAGAATGAGACCATTGATATTGATTTTTCGCATTTGCCCTATTCACGGAGAGGTCAAATTAGAAAGATAATTGAGGAATACAAGCCGAGGCGAGATGTACAGTGCCCTATAGAGATGAAAATTGTGCTAACCGATGATTTACCTGTGTATCAGCATCCCAGACGTATAGTTTATAGCGAGCAGAACATAGTAGACGAGCAGGTCAACGAGTGGTTGACGCAAGGGATAATCAAGCCCAGTACAACGGAATATGCCTCTCCGATTGTATTAGTGCCAAAGAAGAATGGGCAGAAACGTTTATGCTGCGATTATCGCAAGTTGAACGAGAGAATAGTGCGGGATAACTTTCCGATGGTACAGATGCAGGATGTTATCGATAAATTGCAAGGAGCTTTGATTTTTACTACATTAGATTTAAAAAACTGTTATTTCCACGTACCGGTCGAAGAACAGTCTCAAAACCATACAGCGTTTGTAACACAGAAAGGACAATATTAGTTTCTTTTTTTACCGTTTGGTATTTCGAATTCGTCAGCAAGTTTTGCCCGTTTTTATAGTAGCGGTAATGAGAGAACTAATTCAGAACGGTGACGCGGTAGTATATATGGATGATATTATTATACCGATTATAGATGTTGAGGAAGGCTTAGAGAAGTTGAGAAGAGTGCTGGAGGTAGCAGGAAAGAATGGTTTAAAGATAAACTGGAGTAATGGACAAATTTTGAAAAGTAAGGTAGATTTCATAGGGTATATTATGGAAAATGCAACTATAACACCCAGCGACGAGAAAACGCAGTGTGTAGAAAACTTTCCTATACCTAAGGATAGAAAGGCTATACAAAGATTCATTGGGTTACCTTCGTATTTCAGAAAGTTCGTTGAAACCAGTGTTAAGATTGTACAATCCTAAATGGTCGACAGAGATACACACGGACGCATCTTAATTGGGATTTGGAGCTGTACTACTACAAAAGGACCCAGAAGATGGTCAGTTGCACCCAGTAATGTATATGAGTAAGAAAACAACGCCATGTGAGGTGATAGCGGCTTTAACTAAATGGCGGGTGTATGTGCTAGGACTGGAATTCAAAATCATTACGGACTGTAACGCGTTCGCGATGACAATGAAAAAGAAAGACGTTCCATTGAGAGTAGCTAGGTGGGCGATGTATCTGCAAGATTACAACTATGTAATAGAATATCGTTCTGGATCGAAGATGCGACACGTAGACGCACTCAGCCGGACTGCTTGTTACATGTTGACAGAGGGTGATGCACAGGCTTAAGGAAGCATAGTGTGCAGATGAATGGACCAAGGTAATTAGGAATCTGGTGGAAAATAAGGGATACGAGGATTATTATATACCAAATCAAGTACTGTTTAAAGACCCAAACCGAGAGTTGATAGTAGTTCCATCGCAAATGGAAACGGAGATAATACAGATTGCACACAGACAAGGACATTTGTCAGTGAAGAAAACTCAAGATTTAATAGAGAAGTCTTATTTCATTCCTAAGTTAAAAGATAAAGTAGACAAAGTAGTAGGCGGTTGTGTGAGGTGTATTTTAGTTAATACCAAAGTAGACAGACAAGAAGGGTAATTAACTCCCATTAATAAAGGTGATAAAACATTGGTTACCTATCACATAGACCACGTCGGACCGATGGAGATTACAAAGAAAAGATATAATGAAATTTTGGCTATTGTTGACGCATTTTCAAAATACGTTTGGTTATATCCGACACGTAGCAATGGAGTAGATGAGGTGGTGAATTGCTTAGAGAGGCAGGCAGTATCGTTCAGAAACCCATTCAGAGTTGTAACGGACCGTGGCGCGGCTTTCACATCACACTTATTCAAGGAGTACTGTGAGAAGCAGAAGATACAGCATTTGTTAATAACTACAGGCGTACCTCGTGGAAATGGACAGGTCGAGAGAATACACAAGATAGTAGTACCGATGCTGTCTAAGATGAGTTTGGAAAGTCCAGGTAATTGGTATAAGCACGTAGGTAGAGTGCAGCAAATGATTAATAACATTGAGCCTAGGAGCACCAAAGTAACTCCATTTAAACTGCTAACCGGAGTAGACATGCGTATAACTGGTATAGCTGAGTTGAGAGAATTGGTGCAGCAGTCCCTCATAGATGAGCTAGATGAAGAGCGTGAGCGTTTAAGGAAAGATGCTAGGGACAATATTCAGTCATTGCAGGAAGAGAATAAACGAGCCTTTAACAAAAGGAGAAAGGATTAAAAGGAATATAGTATCAACGACTAACGACTTAGTTATGATCAGGCGTACCCAATATGGTGTTGGTTTGAAGTTGAAGGGGAAGTTTCTGAGGCCCTATAAGGTGGTCAAGATTCGCAAGCATGGCCGGTATGATGTAGAGAAAGTAGGAGAAGGAGAAGGTCCTTTTAAGACCTCTACAGTTGCGGAATTTATGAAGGAGTTCGGGTCGAACTTAACGTCAGGAGGGCCGAGTGTGGGATTTGGTGAGAAGCCACAGAGAGCAGCAGAGTCTGTTAAGCTAACAGCGCCCGTAACAGATAGAGAGACCAGAAGCGGCAGTCGAAAGAATAAAGAGAACAAGAGTTCAACGATCGACGCCAGACAGTTCGGTGAAAAAGTTTCTCTTGAAAACACGCAAGAAGCAAAAGCGCAGCATTCTATTATATCCAATATTATAACCTCGTTTTAAACATACACCCATTGTAACCAGAGCAAATATCTAATAATAATACAAATAAAACATTAAATATAATAAACACTGTCGTCCTGGATCATTCTAACAACTAAGGAAAACCCGGGGCCACATATATTTGATCCCGTTCTCAAAGCCTAAAATTAACTTTTGTCTGAGTTTCCATAAAATTTAAGAGAACTCTAAAATCTGAGTGCCAATGAGTTCGGCACCAATAGTTTCCCTTTCTTTACAATGATTTAATGAATTTAATTGAATAATTCCTAGTAGTTAAGAAATTAGTACCCTATTTCAAATATTAATATTAGTTTTCTGCCTTCTTGTTTGTAATTTTATGGTTACCCGAACTGAAAATATCTTTTGTATTAAAATATGATGCTTTATGAAGATGAAATGAATCTTTAAACCTCTGTAATGGTCTGTCGATTATCCATGCAGGATCTTATAAAATGTGGTGAATCTGATTAAAAAGGTTGATCAAGGGACAATGCAGCAGTTCTCACGCATTGTCATAGTAGGGTGGGTAGAGAAGAGAGGGACAATCGACATCTACGTTCCCTCCAGATAGAAATGGGTTCAGTAAGACTTTTATTGGCGTGTCGGCGCTTTTTTAACATAATTTTTATTGTTTTACGCAATAGCCAGATTTAATTTTCCGTGCAAGTGCACTTATTAAATGTAGTGGAGTACAAAAGTACAGTTTGGTGAGGAAGAACCCCGACAATCCGGCGAGCTAGATCCGAGCCTAGCAAGAGTGCACACGACCAAACCTTTCTGTACGCCGTCCTTAAAATTCATTTTCCGTCATCTGCTGATATCGAGGCCCTATATATTTGTATACATATAAATATATATAGCCTCTGGTACACTACACATTTTGGCGCCCAACGTGGGCCCAGGCAACTTGCCTTAGAATCTTAAACCTATTCTAAATTGTTATTAAAATTTGGATTTATAGTGTCATACTATATAGGCAGGTTTATTTTGGTGGCTTGGTTCACCAAGCTCAACCGTTTATCCATTTAAATAACAACAATACATTTTTTTATACTTATATTGCTTAAAGATCAAGATCTCAAAATTTGTGTGTGGACTCTGTTTTAGGATTAAGTAACTGCAATTCTTTTCGTGGGATTGGTTTACCAGAGCAGACCCACAGTGCATATTTGTGAGTGTCGGAAATAGTTATACAATACCAAACCATGATCAGTGTAACCAGGAATTGTTTTAGGATTTTGCGATCTCAATTCTTTTTAATTTGGATTGATCGACCAACGCAAACCTGTTTAACACATAGTGCATCATGAATTATTTGGATTTACAATTTTATATTGCGAAAACGCGATAATTGTCCAATGGTTCAATGCAAGAGGTCATAGATAATATATATAGTCCATATTAATAGCAATAGAAAAGTCTAATGAAACCTATTAGAGAATTGTAAGTATTCTTATTATTGCAAATTATCCTTTTTAATTTTTTTTATATTCTTAAATTTTTGAAATCCACTTTATGGTGTCTGATATGTAATGGCTGTAAGGCGAAGTACAGAAGATATCGCAATTGCTTTGCAGGAAGCAGAACCATTTTGTGGTATTTGCAACGAAGTGTTGGGAGCTAGTGAGCTCATAGCAAATACTCCGTGTAGTATGTCTACAGTTCCACAAAATTTGTATCTTGGAACATATTAGAACAAATCCAAAATGTCCCAGCTGTGCATTAGATTGTTCTGCTCTAGCATTAACATTCTCCAATAACACCTTGTTAGCAGAGCTTAACGCCGAAGGAGCGCGACCACACAGAGCTAATGAATCTTTTAGCACAGTAGACGGTACGTCAAGTCGACCTAAAAGGGGGCAAAAGTTCAGTAGAAGAGGTATGAGTACAAGATCAATTTAACGATCTAAGTTAGATCGTTCACTAACGGAACCCGAAACCAACAACACAACCCATCCTATAAGAACTCAAGTTGATATCGCAAATTATGTCCAGACTTCTGTTAGCATTCGACAGGCTCAGTTAATGGAACAGCTTTCTTCTTTCTTAAGCAAAACTATTGAATCTTCGATTCAAAGTCAATTACCGTCACTCCAGTTGACACAACCTGCACATACTACACCAGATGTTTCACGTAACAGTAATAGCAACCAGACGAATAACATTGGTAGCGCTCAAGCACGAGATAGCAATGCAGAAGTCCTTTTAGATTTTTCAAGGGTTGGTGCGAATCGAAGCAACTCGAGCTCACACGTAGCACCAGCAAAAGTTTCTAGTATAATGCAGAATCGGCGCATCAAATTTGATGGCTCAAAGACTTGCATGCGGATGGATGAATTTATTTATCGAGCCCGTTCTCTAACTAAAATTTATTTCTAAAATTTATGTGACAATTATCAATTGCTTTGCGATCACTTCTATCTCCTATTCTCGGGGAAAGCTAGTGATTGGTATTGGAAGTTCCATCGCAATTACCCAAAATTTACTTGGGATACATTTTGTATAGAGTTTAGACGAAGATTTGAGGATGTAGAGAACGATTACGACATCTGGGAAAAGATTAGGAAACGCCGTCAGGGCGAAAACGAATCATTCGACGACTTTCTATATGCTATCGAAGATCTCGTTGACAGACTTCAAAATTCTGTTGCAGAAGAAGATGTTGTCGATTTACTAGTTAGAAACTCGAAGCCTTCCCTTCATCTTGAACTTCTTCACTTAAAGATCGCCAATAGGTCGCAGCTACGACGAGAGGTGCGTAAGCATGAGCAGTTTTATAATGATATAAAATCGGTCAAGCCAAAGACACTACGCTCATATGTATCGGAATTGTCAAATCCAGACGATAAGGATAATCTATCCGACGGAAATTTAGAACCAAATGAAGTATGTCAAATACAACGTCGCGCTACGTAGACAGTTCCAATTTTCTGGAATTGTGACACCAAAGGTCATAAATTTGACGATTGTGTTGGTCCACGAAAGATCTTTTGTTACGGTTGCGGAACAAAGGATACCTATAAACCAACATGCCCCAAATGTAACCCTTCGGGAAACAGGCAGAGGTATGTGTCAACCAACAACAAACAGACACATCCTTAGAAAACAGTTGTCAAGAATAACCTACTGATTTGACAAACGACCAATGTTTAACAGAGCCGAAGACCAGCTCTCAAACACCACTTCATTTTCATTCACTCCTTTACATGAAAGGGTAAATAATTACAATATTATTCGTAAAGAAATTTTTGATAGAGTAGATAGCTTTAAATTTGTAAGGAAGCCTAAACGTTCAACTAAACGTTTAAGAAATTTTTTGGAAAATTGTTCGCATGAATAAGAACAAGTTTATTTCCGCTATTTTTCACAAGTCGGATAACAGGCTATATACCAATGTTATCATTGAGGGCAATGAGTACGTAGCATTATTAGATTCGGGAGCTACCATCAGTTGTATCGGAGGATCAGCGGCAAAAGATTTGGTAAGCCATAGCAAGATTAAGAAGTGTTCAGGTCCTATACGAACGGCTAACGACACTGAGAGCCAGGTCATAGGCAAGCTGGTAACGCAAATTAACTAACGCCTATGCACAGCTGATTTAGAAATGTTTATTATCCCTGAACTCAAGCAAGACGTTTATCTAGGGATAGACTTTTGGTAAAAGTTTGGACTTTTGGATCAAAAAGCTCACACTGCCGAGGTTTCTGAATTAGATGTCGGAGGAACTGATGATGTAGAAGAACCACCAAACCCACATGAATTGACACCGGACGAGAGAAGTCGCTTGAACAAAATAATAGGTATTTTTCCATCTTTCGTCACTGAAGGATTAGGCCGTACTAATTTAGCCACACACTCTATAGATGTTGGAGCAGCTATTCAAGTAAAGCAGAGGCACTGGCCAGTATCGCCTGCCATATAAAAATTGATGTTTGCCGAGGTTGACAATATGCTTGCACTCGATGTTATAGAAGAGTCGACTAGTCCCTGGAGCAGCAATTGCGTTTTAGTAAAGAAAGGCGAAAAGTATAGACTTTGTCTCGATTCAAGAGAAGTAAATAAAGTAACAAGACGTGACGCATATCCCTTGCCACATATCAATGGGATTTTGAGTCGCTTACCACCCGCTCGCTACATCACTGGCTTGGACATGAAGCATGCATTTTGGCAAATTCCGTTAGACGAACAATCACGCCAATATACTGCCTTTACAGTGCCTAACAGGCCATTGTATCAATATAAAACGAAAAGGAACGTGTGAGTCGCTTCTGGGGACGCGACTCTACATCTACTTATACCCGTACTCAGTCCGTATATACATTTTTGAGCTTATGATTTTTTAAGAATTAAAAAAAAAAAAAAATTTTACATATTACATTTTTTTTCTACATCTGTTATCTACATCTACATCTACAATGTATATTATACATCTAAAATGTAGATTCTACATGTACCATTTAGATTCTACATCATCTCCGGGGTTGCTCGCGCACTGAACGCGGCAGAGTGTGCGAACGAGAAAGAGAATCAGTAGCGTCAGCAGTGCTGGAGAAGGAGAGGGAACCAACAGAAAATTAATTTCTTCATTCTGGCTATAATTATGATCCGATCTGATTCAGATTCGGCAATCTGGTAGATATGGTCATTTTCTACTATACTGCGTTTTTAGTTTTATCGTATCTTTAAAATTGTGCCTGCCACAGATTTTCGTCCTTTGTTGGGTCGGAAGGGGGCGGGGCGAAATTTTGAAATACACTTGTAGCAGTGTGATATCACATGAGCCTGGAAACCAAGCTGGTTTCTCTAGCTCTTATAGTCTCTGAGATCCAGGCGCTCATCGAGACGGACAGACGGACGGACGGACGGACGGACGGACGGACAGACTGACATGGCTATATCGACTCGGCTATTGATGCTGATCAAGAATATATATACTTTATGGGGTCGGAAACGTTTCCTTCTCTGCGTTACACACATCCACTTTTACCACAAATCTAATATACCCCTTAACTCTTTTTTGAGTACGGGTATAAGGATGCCAATTGGTCTTTGCAATGCCGCTCAAACTCTTTGTAGATTAATGGATCGTGTCATTTCAGCTCAACTTCGTACTCGCGTCTTTGTATACTTGGACGATTTACTTGTTTTATCAGATGATTTCGAGTCGCATTTCTTGTTGTTACAGGAAATTGCTTTGTGTCTACGGAAAGCAAATCTCACCATTAACATAAGTAAATCGAACTTTTGTATAGGAGAAATCACGTATTTGGGGTTCATTATTGGTAATGGTCAGATAAGAACAAATCCTGATAAAATCATGGCCATCTCGAAGTTTCCTGTGCCAACTACGGTTAAGCAATTGCGTCGATTATTGGGATTATCCGGTTGGTATCGACGATTTGTTGAAAACTACCCCACAGTTAGTTTCCCCCTAACAGAGTTGCTAAAGAATAAGAAGGATCTACAGTGGAACGAGAATGCTCAGCAGTCGTTTGAGACGTTAAAGTCCTGCTTAACCGCTTCACCCATCTTAATAACTCCTGATTTTACAAAACCTTTCATTTTGCTTTGTGACGCTAGCACTTACGGAATCGGTTGTGTTTTAGCTCAAGAACATGACGGTGTCGAACTGCCAATAGCGTATATATCGGAAAAGCTGTCAAAGGCACAACGAAACTATTCGGTAACAGAGATAGAGTGCTTAGCTGGTTGATCTAGAGTCCGACCAATTTAAATCCGCAGAGTATCTGAGTTTGATAGAAAATATTAATCAAAATCAAAGTAAGATCCCAAACATAAAAGTTATTGACGGTCAAGTCTTTAAAAGAACAGGATTCGCTTGAGGAGATGAATCTTAAGAGAAAGCCTCATGGAAACTTTGAGTTCCAGCTGGATTGATTATAGATTTTTTGTATCAGGCTCATGACGCTCCCGGCTCAGCGCATTGTGGAATGAGTAAATCTGTAGAGAAACTCAAAAGATTTTTATTTTGGCCTCGCATGGTTAGCCAGATGCGAAAATATATATCGGAATGCACCGTCCGTCGCACGACAAAGAGTCCGAATATGATTATCAGACCACCCATAGGTGTTCAAACCGTTCACTTCTGATAGGCCGTTTCAAAAATTCTACATAGATCTGTTAGGGCCGTATCCGCACACGAAAAAGGGGAACATAGGACTGCTCATAGTAGTCGATCACAATACCAAGTTCCATTTTCTGTGTCCTCTTAAGAAATTTACAGCTCCGAAAATTTATGAATATCTGGAAGGATCTCTCTTTTATACATTTGGTGTTCCAGAAGTTATATTGTCAGATAATGGATCGCAATTTAAATCTAGCTACTACAATGCATTTTTAAATAGCTTCGGCATAGCATAAAAGTGTACTGCTATTTATTCACCGCAAGCTAATGCTAGCGAGCGATTGAACAGATCCGTAATAGCGGCGATTCGAGCTTATATCGGTAACGAACATACCAATTGGGATTGTAGCCTAAATGCCATCAGCGGTTCATTTAGGTAGATCTTGCATAGGAGTACAGGGTATTCTCCGTATTTTCTAGCTTTCGGTCAAAAAATGATTTTGAACGGGAAAGATTACGCGCTCTTACATAAGCTAGACCTGTTTAATGACGACACCAGAATAGAGACCCAGGATTCATTGCAACTAATCAGGCAAAAGGCGAAGGAAAATATCAATAAGGCACACGAAGAAAATACACATAGATACAATCTTCGCTGCCGTAATGCACAACTAAAGGTTGGAGACTTAGTGTATGCTAGAAATTTCACACAAAGTAGTGCCATAAAGAAGTTTAGTTCTAAACTAGCACCTGTGTTTATTTCCGCTGAAGTATATAAGAAGCGAAGTCCGTATTATTACGAATTGGTCGATGAGAACAAGAAAAATCTCGGTGTGTATCATCTGAAAGACATACAAGTCAGGAAATAATTCCTTCTCCTTAAGGTCTTCAGATAATCCTTTTTCGAGCATGTCTTGTAGGATTTTCTGTGCTGTAGAAGCCAGCGGAATTTTGGGGGAATAATTGTTTACTTTCATTCATGTCTTGTGGCACCCCAATAGTTTTGATGCCAAGCTCTTGCCGCTCTTAAACGATATTCAAAGCTCTAGCCGCTCTTTAACGATATTCACAGCTTTAGCGCTCGTATCTTTACTACACTCACGCATACTTTCGAGCTACGAACAGTGGGGAGCGAAAACGGCAATCGTACGATTGCACAGTTAAGAACTGCCTATTGCTGCTGCGAAGGTTCGAGAACATACGATTGCACAGTTAATGCAGAACTTAAAGCTCTGATGAAAACGCGCTTAGGCGATCGTCTATTGATGCTACGAGCACTAGAGAAAATTTTATGAGCAAGTGCAGATATTACCGTGCCCAGAGTTTTCGAAGAAACGTGCTTTATATTTGTACCTGCTTTTACGCGCAGAGAATTTTAGAAGAGCAAGCGAACTACTTATTCCCTTTGGGATAATTGTTGAGATATTATATTGAAGTGGTTGCTGTGTATCTCTTGCCAAAGGTATGTTACCATGTTCGTGCATATATATATATATCGGAGTCATATATATCGCCGAGTGCCCTTACAACTCCTCGAGACGATTTCCGAAGCGCCACAGACTAACCCGGACTAACCCATTCATCATTGGATCCCCACGCAGTCTAAGTTTATATAAATACTACGAAATTTAAATGCACTCCTCGCTAATGGCTAGGAATTGTGCAATGTAAATGCACCATGAAGTCCCCATTTTATTTGATTTTCTTCCTGCAATAATGCTTTTCAAATATTTGGTAATATTGTTCTTTTGACCGTAGAATTTAATCATACAATAATCAGACAATTAACATAAATTAATAATCATGCAAACTGAGACAACTGGCTGATAGATATGAACGGTTTTTTTCCGCTTTCTTTACAATGATTTAATGAATTTAATTGAATGATACCAAGTAGTTAAGAAATTAGTACCCTATTTCAAATATTAATATTAATTTTCTGCCTTTTTGTTTGTAACATTATGGTTACCCGAACTGAAAATATCTTTTGTATTAAAATATGAAGCTTTATGAAGATGAAATGAATCGTTAGACCTCTGTAATGGTCTGTCGATTATCCATGCCAGGAACTTATAAAATGTAGTGAATCTGATTAAAAAGGTTGATCAAGGGACAATGCAGCAGTTCTGCACAATGCACGCATTGTCATGGTATGGTGGGTGGAGAAGAGAGGAACAATCGACATCTAGGTTCCCTCCAGATAGAAATGGGTTCAGAAGGGCTTTTATTTGGCGTGTCGGCGCTTTTTGAACATAATTTTTATTGTTTTATCTAACGCAATAGCTACATATAGTTTTCCGTACAAGTGCACTTATTAAATTTAGTGGAGTACAAAAGTACAGTTTGGTGAGGAAGAACCCCGACAATCCGGCGAGCTAGATCCGAGCCTAGCAAGAGTGCACACGACAAAACCTTTCCGTACGCCGTCCTTAAAATTCAGTTTCCGTCATCTGCTGATAACGAGGCCCTATATATTTGTATACATATAAATATATATAGCCTCTGGTACACTACACATTTTGGCGCCCAACGAGGGGCCAGCAACTTGCCTTAGAATCTAAAACCAATTCTAAATTGTTATTAATATTTGGATTTATAGTGTCATACTATATAGGCCGGTTTATTTTAATAAAATACGCAAACCTTGCCTTGGTTCACCAAGCTCAACCGTTTATCCATTTAAATAACAACAATACATTTTTTTATACTTATATTGCTTAAAGATCAAGATCTCAAAATTTGTGTGTGGACTCTGTTTTAGGATTAAGTAACTGCTATTCTTTTCGTGGGATTGGTTAACCAGAGCAGACCCACAGTGCATAATTGCGAGTGTCGGAAATAGTTATACAATACCAAACCATGATCAGTGTAGGTTAGGTTAGGTTATGTTGAGGCGGTTGTCGGGCTCGCCAGGAACCCGACACACTTGGGCCGGTTACGGCCCGTTGTGATGCCGCGTGGATCATGTCCTCTTCCCTTGTGAGACACTGTGTCAGCAGCTGTCCCATCCGGATGCCCTTATGAAGTTTGCGATCCTTCTTGGACTCATTTTAGACATGTTCGATATGTCGTTCATGAAAGGCATTCCCAGGTATTGTAGCCTCCTTCTACTGAGAGCCGGACAGGAGCAGAATAGGTGTTCCACCGTTTCTTCCTCGTCCTCATCTCTACAACTACGACAGAATTCGTTGTAGGGGGCACCCATCCTGCTTGCATGGGTGCCTATTAGCCAATGCCCTGTGCTGAGCTTGCAGAGCTCATCGGTGCGCTTCTTTGTGATACTAGGCCATGTTAGCCGAGTTATGCAACATTACGGTACAGTTTGCCACCTATTGTCTGCTAGTAGCTTGAAGTGCTCTTTTATAATGTGCTTACAAGTGGCCATTGGCATACGAATGTCCTCCTTGTCTTGGAGAAGGGGGTTTGTAGTTCCAGCTCTGGCCAGCTCATCTGCAATGCAGCTGCCTTCAATGTCCAGGTGGCCAGGGACCCATATTAGGCTGTTAACAAACTGGTGAGCCATCTCGTGCAGAGATTTGCAACAATTTGCCACGGTAGCCGAGCTCGATATTATCGCATTTAGCGATTTGATCGCAGCTTGGCTGTCACTATAGATGTTTAAATGCGATGCCGTAATGGCAATTTCACAAAGCCACCCCAAAGCTTCGTTGATGGCTATGACTTCCGCTTGGAAGACACTGCAGTGATCTGGAAGCCTGAAAGAGTGTCTTATGTTTAGTTGTTCGGAGTAGATTCCCCCTCCGACCTTATTGTCCAGCTTTGAGCCGTCTGTGAAGATTTGTATGGCTCCATCTGGGCCAGGTGGTCCCTCGAGCCATTTATCTCTGTGGGGGATAAATATTTCAAAAGGAGTATCTATGCACTCCCTCGGAACACAGTAGTCCGTTTTTGTTGGGACAATCACGTTTCCGTTTAGGATAGCTGCGTGACCAGTGTGCTGTGACACCCATTGGTCGGAGTCTCTCAGACGAATTGCTGCCATTTCTGCCTGCTCCCTGCCTGCAAGGTCTAGGCTCTGGAGGCATAGAATGGCATTTAGCGCATCGTTTGGTGTGGTGCGTAGGACTTTTTTGGTCTTTTTTGATAGGGCAGGCCACCACACTGCGACTCCGTAGAGTAGTAATGGCCTAACTATTGCTAGGTATATCCATTGGACTATGTTTGGGTTCATGCCCCATTTCAAGCCAATTGCCTTTTGGCAAGTGTAGAGGGCTATCGTGGCCTTCTTCTCCCTGTCTTTGATATTCAGGTTCCAACATAACTTCTTGTCAAATACCAACCCTAAGTATCTGGCATTGTCGCTCAGGAGAGCCTGCATTCGTTTAGTATTGGGGGGTTGAGAGGAGGAACTTTGTATTTGGTTGTGAACAATACAAGTTCCCTTTCCAGAGAATGACTCCCAGACCTCGTGACTTTGTCCATTCAGACAGTCGCGTGAGCTTTGCAGTCATTAGATCGCAAAGTGTTTGAGGGAATTTTCCCGAGAAGATGATGGCAACATCGTCCGCGTATGCTTCCATTTTACAGCCCTCCCCTTCCAGGTCGCACAGAATCTTGTTGACTGCTATGTTCCATAGAAGGGGTGACAGGACACCACCTTGCGGGATGCCTCTGTTGACATACCTCGACTGAGTGGACGATCCCAGATGAAGTCACCGTCCTGCATCTAAGCAATTGATCAATGAGCATCACCATGGTACGATCCACCCCCAGGTCAGTCAGGGCCTCCGTGATGGCCTCTGGTATGATGTTGTTAAAAGCTCCCTCGATGTCTAGGAAAGCTATTAAGGAGTATTCTTTGACCTGTAGGGATTTCTCTACCGTCGAGACTCCTTCATGGAGTGCCGTTTCCTTGGATTTTCCTTTCCGGTAGGCATGTTGTGCGCCTGACAGCCACTGGGGATTTATGGTTGTTCTCAGATGTAGCCCGAATAGTCTCTCAAAGGTTTTGAGAAGAAAGGACGATAGACTGATTGGTCTGAAGTCCTTTGGGGTTGAGTGTGAGGCTTTCCCTGCTTTGGGGATGAAGACTATTTTAGCCTTAAGCCAGGCGTGAGGAATTTTTCCCACTACCAGTAACTTCCTGAAAATGCATTACCACCAGTAAATGGCTATGTCTCCGGCTTTTTGTAATTGAGCTGGAATGACCTGGTCGGGACCAGGTGATTTGAAGGAACTAAAGCTATTTATTGCCCAGCTGATGTTTCTTTTTGTGAGGATGTGCGCAATCGATGTTGCCGGGTCATCAGTGGGGGGGTCTGCCGGCTCGATGGTTGTGCACCCTGGAAAATGTGTCTCGAGTAGAATATGTAGGGATTCCTCATTAGAGTTGGTCCACGTACCATCCATGCTTTTGAGGTACCCCACCGAGGGGGCTGTTTTTGAGAGGATCTTACAGAGCCTTGCAGCTTCCGACGTCTCCTCAATGTCAGAGCAGAATTTTTGCCAAGAGGCTCTTTTTGCTCTTCTAGTTTCCCTCTTATATAGGGCTAGCTTACTCTTGTAGTTTGCCCAGTGCTCCTCCGCGTTGTGGCTTTTAGCTCTATTGAAAAGAGTCCTGCAGCTTTTACGTAGGATATCTATTTGTCTGACCACCAGGGGGGTTTCTTTTTCCCCCTGGGCTTGGTTGAGTTGCATGCTGCCGTGAAGGCAGCTTTGCATGCTTCCTTGAAATTGTCCACTAGACGATTAAGATCATCTTGAGTGTCCGGGCATTTTGGTGCTAAAGGGGGAAGTAGTTCTTCCATTTTTGAACTATATATATCCCAGTTGGCTTTCCTTGGGCTTATGTAGTCAGTGGGCTTAGGGTTTTCGAGAGAAAGGACTGTCTCAATATATCTATGATCAGAGAAGGAGTGGTCCTCTAGGACTTTCCAACTCTTAATTATGTCTGACAATTTGTCAGACACTAAAGTAAGGTCGATAACCTCCTGTCGGTTTTTTATAATGAAGGTGGGATCGCTCCCCCGATTACAAATAACCAGATTCGAGTTTAGGATGAAGTTGAAAAGGGACTCACCCCTTACATTTGTGTCCGAGCTCCCCCATTGAGTGTGGTGAGCGTTGGTGTCGCAGCCTGTTATGAGGCCTGTATTCGACCTCTCGCTGTCGCTGGCTAGCTTGCGAACGAGATCACTTGGAGGATTGATTTCCTCGTGGGCCATGTGGGACGACAACAGTCTCAGATGTGTCCCCTGTATTACTAGGCTAGCCGCCATGTTGTCGCCGTCGCTAAAATTGTGGAGCAGAAAGATATTTAGGTGTCTTTTTGCAAGTATGCAGGTAGTAGTTTTACCTTCCGTTTGGGTTACGGTAAGCTTGTAGTCCTTCGTCGCTAATCCACAGACTACGTCGACTCCACTTGAAACCAAGTGGAGTATGAGAGCAGCAGATGCTGTTTTACAGTGGTGGAGATTGATTTGCAGAAGTCTTAGAGACATCGTTATGATCAATCTCCACCACTGTCGTGTCGGCGTCCGAGTCGTCGGTGACCTGCCCATCCTCGCAACACATAGCCCCGAACTCCTTCATGAGGGTCGAATCCGTGAGGTAGCCATCCTGTTCCGGCCCCAGCTCAACATTGGGTGCTTCGATCTCCTGCTCGACTGGCTTGTCGACAGGAAAGGCCTCGCTGCGTCCGACTTGTACACCTTGATGGTGACCGAGCTGAAGCCGAAGTTCAGCTCACCCTTAGCGGCCTCGATCGGGGCCATCGACTCCTTCTTGAGGATGACCACCACTTGGTTTGTGGGGTCCTGCGTCGCCTCAACTTTCTTTACCTTCCATTCCTCGGTACGAAGGTGTGGATTGCATCGCTGCAACATCTTAAAGATGCGCTCCGGCTCCTTTATTGAGGCGGGCACCCAGATTCTGGCCCTCGGTCTACTGGGAACTTCGCTCCAGTCTATCTCGACGAGCTTCGCTCCTGGGTAGACCTCTCCGACTTGCGCTACCGCTGCTTTGTACAGCTGCACGGAGCACTTGTCTTCGCAGGATACGATCTTCGTGTTGCCCTGGAACCATCCCATGTCCGTACAGGTTCCTTTTCCGCAGTAATGCTTAGCTGCCTCTCCAAGGTTTCCGTTTTGGGTTTAGAAGTGCCGCCCACCCCGGAATCGGGATGGGACCCCACCGAGTTCGTACCGGTACCTTCCACCGAGCAGGATTTACCTGCGATTGAGCGGGTTAGGCCAAGCCTTTGGGCCACTGCCTTCCCCTGCTTGGGATTGCGCCCTGTTGGGTTTTGTGGAGTGCCAGTCTCATTTATTTTTTTTTGTGTTTTTTTGGTTTTTTGTTGTTTGTTGCTTGTTATCTATATTTCATCCCACGAGATGCAGAGAAGGGGAATGGTCAGACCGGGCAGAGATCCACGTTGCTCAGGTAAGGCATCATTAGAACAGGGGGCTGCCAAGTCCCTGAGCCCGGTGTGAGGTGAGTGTTGGGGTTGGGATGTGGGTAGGTAATGTGTAGGGATGTGAGTGGGTAAGCTACTTAATGAAAGGCGGCACCACAAGCGCATCGTCAGTGTTGCTGCTTCGCGAACACTCGCTGGCTGTCGGGGACTGCTTATTTCCGGTACTCTCCCTCAGAGCCAACTTAGTTGCTTCTCTTTGGGATGCCCGCTTATTCACAGCTGACCTACCCACTAGGGTAGGCCGTTCGCTATCCGCAACCTGCGAACCATCCGGTGTCCTCAGCTAGGCCCCCTCTGAACCACCTCAGAGCCCAATAGGTTCATCGGAAAACCCTATTCTAAATTGTTATTAAAATTTGGATTTATAGTGTCATATTATTTAGGCCGGTTTATTTTAAAAAAATACGCAAACCTTGCCTTGGTTCACTAAGCTCAACTGCTTATCCATTTAAATAACAACAATACATTTTTTGTATACGTATATTGCTTAAAGATTAAGATCTCAAAATTTGTGTGTGGACTCTGTTTTAGGATTAAGTAACTGCAATTCTTTTCGTAGGATTGGTTAACCAAAGCAGACCCACAGTGCATAATTGCGAGTGTGTAGTGTCCCATTATACCCTTTCAGTTAATTGAATCAAATAAACATCGAACAATTTAGGTACATTTGGTAGGGAAATACTTTTCATACTGCCCTAGTAAGCATATCTCGAAGAGATTGGTGGAGTGTGGGAGACCAAGAAGATCAGCTATGATAAAGCTTAAAGCTCAGCTTCAGAATGCAAGGGGTACAGGCGATTAGAATCTTTCCATGCGGAATCATTCCCCTGCTTTGATTCAATCACACGTATATATATATGGGTTGTGTTTTGCAAATCCCTAGACAAAACGAGAGTGAGCGAATTCGCTCCCTAGCGAATTCCCAAAGCACAACAGCAAGCACGACCGATGGCGAATTAAGACATCTGCACAAAGCAGATCGAGAAGAGAGAGGCCGAGAGGGTTTTCGATCCAGCTGCCGACGTGAGAGGGTTGTAGAAAGAGACCAGACGACGAACGACGCTTAAATTCTGTTTCTTGTACCAAATACTATATTTCAACATTTATTAAACTTAATATTAAACCAAAACCCCCACATTTTGGAGGCTCGTCCCGGATTTGAGCGGAAAATTTTTAAGGAACGCGTGGTGGAATTAAGCAAAAATTTATAAGTGACGGTACGACGACGGCGGTACAAGTTACGGAGCTTGAGAACTAACAAAAAACGACGTGGAAATTTAAAAAAGCGGAGAAAACAAAATAGACAATTTTTTTTTATTTTTTCTTCAAAATGACGTGTTTAAACGATTTAATTCCAAAAAGCCTTCGACGGGCAACGAAGTCAAGCATTGGTGCATTGCACAAATTCGTGTATGAACAAGAAGGAGACCGAAAAAATCGAAGTCGGTTGCGCGATTTTAGTGGTTTCGAATACGACGAAGACGACGCCAGATTTGCAGCAAAGCGCGTATATATACAAGCAAAGCTAACGGACCGTGATCTTGTTTCAACATGTGTTACATTGAACATAAATCACAATGCGGAAAATATGGCAGAGAGCTGCTGCAAAACAACAACGACGATGAGGACAACGATGATGAAGACGACACTGATAAAGAGGACGACGAGGAGGGAATAGACGAAAACGAAGATCAAGAGAACGATGCAGAAGCTGTGCTTGATAGACGCGGAAGTGAGCGAGAAAGCTATAACAACATGCACACAAGAGAGATCCCAACAACAAGTCGACAAAGGAATAGAGAACGAAGCAACGAGCAAAGGCAGAACTACGATGAGCAGGCCTCACCCCGTTTTGCCATAAGTTTTCGCGATATAGAAGAGTCTATCCGAGTGTTCGATGGCTCTGATGATATGGCTGTCGAAGAATGGATACAAGATTTTGAGGAACAGGCAGAGTTCATGCGTTGGACAGATTTGCAAAAACTTATTTTCGCAAAGAAGTCGCTAAAGGGCATTGCCCGACTATTTGTTTTGAGTGAAAAACATTTGAACTCATGGACAACGTTGAAAAACGCGCTATTGAACGAATTCAAGTCGAAAATCAGTAGCAAACAAATACACATGCAGCTCAACGAGAGTAAACGACGACCCAAAGAGAGTGTTTTGGAATATTTTTATCGCATGAGAGATATTGCTTCGAGAGGCAATGTGGAAGACGACGCACTTATGCAATACGTGATTGACGGTGTTGACGAGATGGCATTAAATAAAACAATTTTATATGGTGCAAAAATGATGAGTGACTTTAAAAACAAATTAAATGATTATGAGAAAATTACCGAGAAAATGAAAAAGAGTGATAAAATTGGAAGAGATAAAAAGTTACAGTTTGGACAAAATAATACAAAGGTTGGCAAAAAAGACGTAGTTTGTTTTAGCTGTGGAGAGAAGGGACATTTGTCTAACAGTTGCGCCAACAAAGGAAAAGGAAGAAAGTGCTTTAAGTGTAATCAGTTTGGGCACATATCTCAAAATTGCAAGGAAAATAGTGAGAAACAAAACGATGAAAAACAAAACATGCGCGTAGTTTCAAATAAAACTGAATTAACGTCTAAAGAAGTTTCGATTAAAAATGCAAAGTGTATGGCATTATTTGACACTGGCAGTAAATTTAACATTATACGTGAAGATTTATACGACGAACTGCGTATGCCAAAATTAAAAGACTGCAGAGTGTGTTTGGTCGGTTTCGGAAGTGAGAGCAAAGCTGACAATATCAAGCCGATTGGTCAGGTGAACCATAGCAAACATATTGACAATGAAGAATATGTGTTAAACTTTTATGTTGTTGCTGAAAGGTTCATGGACATAAAACTGATAATAGGGGAAGAGCTTTTTTTGCACGCAGAAATATCGTTTAATCGCAATGGAGTCAAAGTGAGTAAAATGCCAAATGAAAATAAAGAAGATCCTTATGACGAATCGTGCATAATGAGAACCGACGTAGCGGTAGACAATTCTCAGCTGAACATAAGCAACGCGGTAAACGAGTTTACACAAAGCAAAGTACGAGAAATTATATCGACGTATAAACCGGAAAAATCAAAAACTACGAATATTGAAATGAAAATAATTTTAAAAGACGAAACGCCAATATTTTCGCGGCCACGGCGATTTGCAATAAATGAAACACGCATCATAGAAGACTAGATCGACGAGTGGCTGCAGAAAAAGGTAATTGAAGAGTCAGAGTCAGAGTTCACGAGTCCGGTTGTATTGGTGAAAAAGAGTGACTTTAGACGTATCAATAAAGTCATCATAAAAGATCATTTCCCGTTGCCGTTAATAGATGACCAGCTAGATCGTTTGCAAGACGCTGCAATATTCAGTACAATTGACTTGAAGAATTGGTTCTTCCATGTTCCTGTAGCCGAAGAGAGTAGGAAGTACACCTCATTTGTGACGCAAAGCGGCCAGTACCAGTTCCGCAAGGTGCCGCTTGGTATGTCGAATTCTCCCGGAGTATTTCGACAGCTGACTAGAAAAGGAATAGCACTTCCATATGTTGACGACGTAATCATTCCAGCCAAAGACGAGCAAGAAGCATTGACAAATCTGAAAGAAGTTCTCAAAACGTGTGAAGAGTATGGGCTTGAGCTGAATTTTAAGAAGTGTCATTTCTTGCAAAACGAATCCAGTTTCTTGGCCATATCATCGAAAATAAAAAGTTGTATCTGACCCCGTTGAAGATTGAAGCCGTTTCTAAGTTCAAGACGCCGCAGACACTGAAACAGCTTCAGAGTTTTTTGGGTCTTACAGGCTATTTTAGAAAGTTTATCTACAATTACGCGGTTATAGCGAGACCGTTGACTGACCTTACAAAAAACAATGCAAAGTTTGTAATTGGCCCAGACGAAGAGAACGCTATTGGCGTATTGAAGAAATATTTGACATCAAACCCAGTACTAGCCATGTACAATCAGAAGTACGAGACAGAACTCCATACGGATGCATCCATAGACGGTTTTGGAGCCGTGTTGATGCAAAAATCACCAGACGACGACCAATTGCATCCAGTATACTACATGAGCAAGAAAACGACGGATGCGCAGCGCAAATACACTAGCTATGAGTTGGAAATACTTGCGGTCATTGAGGCATTGACGAAATTTCGGGTGTATCTTTTGGGCATACCATTCAAGATTATAACGGACTGCAACGCGTTCACCAAAACACTAGAAAAACAGAATCTTTGTTCAAGGGTGGCCAGGTGGATAATGCTTTTGCAGGAGTACAACTATAAAGTTGAGCATCGTGCAGGATCCCGTATGCGTCACGTGGACGCACTCTCACGATATCCCGTTATGCACATAAGTGACGGAAGCATTTTAGCTGGCATAGAACAGGCGCAAAAACAAGACGAACATTTGAAGACGATCATGAAGCTCATCAGCGATGACAATCAACAATACGATGACTACTTTATAAAGTCCGGAATTCTTTACAAATTAGTCCATAATGCTGAATTGATGGTGGTTCCAAGGGATATGCAGAAAACTATCATCGGCAAGGCTCACGATAGATGCCACTTTGCTATCAAGAAGACGAAGGAGTTAATCTGCAAGGAGTACTACATACCAAATTTAGACGACAAAATCAAGAAGTACATCGACTGCTGTATACCTTGCATATTAATCAACCGCAAGCAAGGTAAACAAGAAGGTCTTTTGCACCCCCTGCAAAAAGATGAAGTGCCGCTGCAGACGTACCACATTGACTTTTTGGGTCCACTAGAGTCAACCAGCAAGAGCTATAAACATATACTAGCTGTTATCGACGCTTTCACGAAGTTTTGCTGGTTATACCCTACAAAGTCAACTACATCTAACGAGGTCATATTAAAGCTACGCAGCCAAAGCGTGACGTTTGGCAACCCTGCTTGTATCATTTCAGATAGAGGCTCAGCATTTACCGCCAAAGACTTCCTGCAGTACTACGAAGACGAAAACATCAAACTGGTGAAGACGACTACAGGACTTCCACGGGTAAACGGACAGGTGGAAAGGCTCAACGCAGTGATCATCTCCGTGCTTGCCAAGCTCAGTATAGACGACCCTTCGAAATGGTTTAAGCACGTAGATCGAGTCCAGCGAGAAATAAACTCAACATAAACCAGAAGCATCGATACCACACCTTTCGAACTTTTGATGGGTGTCAAGATGCGTACCAAAGATGACCAGCAGCTTCAGAGTTTGATCCAGAAAGAGTCCATCATTGCATTTGAAGACGACCGCAATGAGCTACGGGCAAAAGCAAAGACTCAAATTCTGAATCTGCAAGACGAGAACAAAAAGACATATAACCTGCGACGTAAAGCAGCCAGGCAGTATGACGTTGGCGACCTAGTTGCCATAAAGAGGACTCAGTTTGGTAGCGGACTCAAACTAAAACCGAAGTTTTTGGGTCCGTACCAGATCATTAAGGTGAAACATAACAATGCTTACGACGTCAAAAAAGTTGGCAATTCCGATGGGCCTAAGCACTCTTCTTCGTGTGCGGAGTATCTGAAGACATGGTCCACGAGCAACGACGAAGAAAGCGACGATGCATTCGAGGCGAGTGCATAGTCAGGACGGCCAGATGTGGGTTGTGTTTTGCAAATCCCTAGACAAAACGAGCGTGAGCGAATTCGCTCCAAAGCGAATTCCCAAAGCACAACAGCAAGCACGACCGATGGCGAATCTGCACAAAGCAGATCGGGAAGAGAGAGTTTCGATCCAGCGACGAACGACGCTTAAATTCTATTTCTTGTACCAAATACTATATTTCATCATTTATTAAACTTAATATTAAACCAAAACCCCCACATATATGTTTCCTGTTGCTGCCATAGCTCTGTGAAAAGTAAAGACACGTCGAATTACATAATTTTCAAGTTCTCCAATCACACAAATTATCCATTTTAATAATGTAGTAATATTATTAAATACAAACACTGGCGGAACAATTAGAACATAAAGGAAAAGTGAAAAGAAAGTGAAGTTTGTGAAAGAAGCTAGAGGTACGTTATACCACTGTGGAAAAATAGGGTTCTTACGAAATTTTTTTATCCAGGAAAAAGGGGTACTGGGAGATCACCAGACCACCAGACTACGATAGCACCGAAAACTGGACAACTGGATGGTTGCGGTCCACTTTCCCGCTGCGGATAGAGTCGATACTGACTCGCCGACGTTGGGCTAGCCCAATATCGGCAATCATTCCCAGTTTTGTCGAAGACCCTGCTACAGATACACCCTTTCTTGATATGGCCACGACTAAGAGAAGGCTGTCCCAACCTGTGAATCCCAAGTTCCGGAGAACTTAATCATCCCGAACTTACCCCAAATAGACAAGAGATTAAGTAATCGGGCTAGCCAAAACCACATTGCATCAGAACCGCTGTTTCTTACATACCTCCATCACCAAATATTGTTTGTTTTGATTCCTATGCTTCTCTAGTGAAATTTCAAGTTCAAGTTCACTCTTATCAGTATCATATAAAAAGCTTTTCGTTTCTCCCCTAAGCCACAGCTGTTTATACCTTCATATTCTTGTCTCGTTTACTATTGTCTTAGCTATTGCATTAACTATATATCTTCTTCTAATGGACACATTCGTAAAGTAACTGAAGATTGTGGAAACTGAGCAATATAAGTTTGGAATAATATAATTCTCTTTATATATATGTGAATGTAATCTGATCAACTTCTAAATTACACAGCGTATATGAAGCCATCAATGTCATCTTGGGCCCAACGATACATCGATGAGTATTTAACAACTACTGTGAGTACAAATAGTGGCTGAAACCACAATGTAGATATGCCAATGCAGGCGTAGATCTGGTACGATATATATGTATATATATATACTGACTTGAAGTGTATGTTCCCCTCTAAGGCTCAAGTGATTATTTTGAAGAAGACTAGACTAAATACTAGGGACGATTACCACCACTGTTGCCTTATCAGACGAAAGAAGAAGTATATCTCTTCTACTAGCTTCCTAAATGCGTATCGGCGCAGATTTGTAATCAAGTTTTTTTTTATTGTTATTATCGTATAGTTTCCGTGTATGATTCTCGAAGCGCATTATATTGATTTGTGTCAGTAAAACAGTGTAGCTAGGGGAGAAAGAACCCCGACCAATCCGACGAGCTGGACCCGAGCACAGCAAGAATGCGCGCCTTCGAACCTAGCTTTCTATTAGCATGGAGTCAGATATACCATCTATGGCAATGGCTAGGTCAGAGCCTAAGTAGACTCTGAATTTCAGTCATGGCCCAAACCTGAGCACTACACAATCATGGCGCCCAACGTGTGGCACGAAGGTTTTTTTTTTAGTCCCATTTAAGCTCTAAAAATCCATCCTTTTCATATATTCCACATTTTGATTCACTTTTTTTTGTTAAATAGTACCGACATTTTGTTGTTGTCAGCTGGAATCGATTTGTGGACTTAGCGATTGCATTTCGGATTCCGGATTGATCGACCCTGATAGATCTATGCTAATCAACTTATCCGTTAAGGGTTCTGTCTAGGTAAATCTTTGTAAGAAAAAATCGCAGGTAGGCTGTGGCAATCTGTGGGGAACTGTGAGTCTGGCCATAGGCAATCTGGCTTACGCATTTCTTTGACAGAAAAGAGCTCGAATAACAATAGTAGCCGAAGCAGGTCAAATGCACAGATAGCACCAGCAAAAGCGGCTAGCATAATTCAAAACTGGTGGATAAAGTTTGATGGTTCGAGAAATTGCATGAGAAAGGAAGAATTTATCTATCAGATACGGTCGTTAACTGAACAAAACTTAAATAATAACTTTTTTTTCCTCAAGGATCCAAACCGACTGTTAATGTGTGTTTGTGTGTGTGTTTTGGTATGCATACGGTACATAAACCGTCTACAAATTTGTCGTCGCAACTATAACTTGAACCAGTTGGACTGCGGAGAGGGATTCCTACGTCGAGCAAATGAGGGTCTGAAGACACGGCGACAGCCTCTGTTGATTGCAGTTGTAGAGAATGAGTGAACAGGCAGTGATGGTACTGTTTCTGATACTGATTTTATTCAACAAACTTAATTTCTATTTATAGGTAACAAAAGGTACAGAAAGTGCTGAGTCTAGTAAGAATATGGTAAAAGGGAATTGGAATTAATATTGAATTAATTTGGATTTAATATGATATTGTGTTATTGGGCAATTGTGATAGTCAGCAATTGCACCAGTGTTTTTGCCCTCTGACGAGCGATCGCGTCGTTGGCAGAAATTGCTGCAGAAGCGGTTATTGTTGACTCAGCTACAATGCCTTGTCGTTTGTTATTATGTCTCCCGTTACATGGGTCGACCTGACTTATTCGATAAGTGTATATTATGTAATATTAATTACTGCATAAATATGCGACTGAACATTCTCCCGGCCGTTGAACTGGTGTTCAACCATCGCCCAAGTCGACTGAAAAGCGGCGTGGGATGGGGATCGGGGGTGATGATCCGCGTGGCTCTGCTCGGTTGATTGTTGACTGCCTTGGGTTCCATGATTGATACTTCTTCCGGAGAATGAACGCAATAATCAATAGCATTGATATTGCTAGGGCAGCATTAGTAGCGATTTGATGATGCTGCACTGTGTTGAGATGGTGTGGCAGCCTTTGTTGATTGATTTCCACTAATTGCAGGCGTAAATCTTCCAATTCTTGAAAATAGTCTGATGTCTGGTTCTCCAATTGTGCAGTTGCTGGCGAAGGGGTAAGCGTATGTCCCCAAATCGAGTGTAGGTTGATTTGACTTCACTGATTGTTGTGCTGAAGGTACTGATGCTTATTTCTGTATTGCGAGCAGTGCATCCAGGTGACAGTGAGAGCAAGCCAGTTCCTTCTAGTTGTATGGTTGATGGAGATCCGTTGCAAACTGCCTGAAGTCTCATTGTAGAGTGTGTTGCAAAAATCCATTTATTTGCTTGCTGAGTTTTGGACCACACCATGTCCGCCTTCGTGTGGGTCACTTCACATAAAGGTGCTGTTTTATTGTTAAACAACTGAAACTCACAGCGATTGTCGACATTGAAGACTGTTTGATGATCAAAGCAGATGTATTCTGCGTTGAGTAGTTTAAAGCAGCGTCGAAATTCTTCTGGAGTAAATCCCATGAATTGATCTCGGTGAGTGTTTACAGTGATTATGGTCGTTTTGAGATTGAACAAGCTCCAACTTGTTGAGTCCCAGACCGCAATCGGCATGATACTGAAAACTTCGAGCTGAACTGTTGAAAATAGCGGTAGTGTCACCTTGAAAATGACGTGTGTGGCAGTCAGTGTTCCTTCGGCTCGCATTAGCCTGTATAATTGTATCACATTTTGTGTTGTGACAGGCAGCACTTGATCAGCTGGCAAGTGATCCCGGATTTGCTCTAGTTGCTCTCTTAATTGCTCAGGAGATACTAGCGTTGGGCTTATTGTCCGATGGTGAATGCCGATTAATACATCAGATATGTCAGACTGCATACGTTGAAGACTCGTTATCAGCAGAGTTAGTTGTGCTGTGAGCCCTAGGTTAGACTGAATTAGATGATCGCCGTGATATGTTCCTCTTTCTCAGCTGATGGTTGCCACTTGTTGCTCTAATACCTTTAGGCGGTTGTCCATGGCTGACTTATCCTTCCTGATCACGTTCATTGTGGAGTCGACAATTGACGTTTGATTTCGTAGTAGATGTAGCAGAAAGTCTTGGTTGGTTTGTACCTTTTCGATTACTTTGGCCATTTTCTCAGCATATGTAGAGTCAAGTACACCAAAAAGCTGGTGTGCCACGTTTCCTACTATATCCAGCGGTGATCTGCGTTGTCGAGAGGCCTTCATTAGCATACTTCCTGTTTGTAGTTCTTTGTACAAATGTTGAAAGTGTTGAAATATGGAGTTGCACGCTGGAACATTTTTTATGTTAGTGTAGGTAATGATAATCTTTTTCGCTGTGTTGGTGGCTCCTCTGTTTCCGCAATGTCTTGAATAGCATTTTTGGAGCGATTTGTTGCTACCTCCTCTGAGAATAATAGGGCGAGACGACTGATGGGGCGTTTGTATACGCCGGACGATATTTTGACATCAACCACTCGTACATGGTTGTCTTGCCCAGGATAAGTTTTGATGACGCGACCCATTGGCCACTTCATTACTGGAAGGTTGTCTTCCTTCACCAAAACTAATAATCCTTCGGTCACGTTTGGAGCTGTGGTTTTCCATTTATGACGAGTTTGTAGTTCGTGGAGGTATTCCGTAGACCATTGTTTCCAAAATGCATGTTTTAAGCGTGAAACCAATTCCCAGCGCTTAACCAGAGTTTTCTCTTGACGATCGGTGTTGACGTCAGGTGCTGCGGTCAAAGGTTCACCGATCAGGAAATGCCCTGGAGTAAGCGCACTTGTATCCGTTGGATCATTTGACATTGGAGTTATGGGTCGGGAGTTGAGAATTGCTTCAATTTCGATTATGACTGTGTTCAGCTCCCCAAACGTCAAGGATGCTGTTTCTGTAGTTGTAATTAACAGCCTTCTCGCTGATTTTACCGCAGCTTGCCAGAGGCCGCCAAACGATGGGGCCCGAGGAGGAATGAATTTAAAATCCACTTGTTTTTTGTTGCAATGATTTGTGATCAGAGCATATGCCTTTTCGCTAAATATAGCTTCTTTCAATTCCTTTAGCTTGTTATTTGCGCCGACGAAATTTGTTGCGTTGTCGAAATGAATAGTCTGACACTTCCCGCGTCTGCTAACGCGTCTGCTAACGCGTCTGCTAACGCGTCTGCTAACGCGTCTGCTAACGAATCGCCGGAGTGCTGCCAAGAATGCATCTGTGGTTAAGTCACTTACTAACTTCAGATGTACAGCCTTTGTGGAGAAGCAGCAGAATACGGCAATGTATGCCTTATCTGGCCGTTTTCCTCGGATTTTATGGTGGATCATAATTGGTCCACAGTAGTCAACGCCTGCATTAAGGAATGGGCATGCTTGCGTGACTCTTTGTGCTGGAAGATTGCCCATGATCTGCATCAGCTTTGGTCTGGCTCTGGTGCATCTAATACAGCTATGTATGATGCTTCTAGCCATCGTCTTGTCGTTGATAATCCAATATTGTTGTCTTGCGATTGCCCTTAATGCTTGGGCACCGCAATGCAGATTTTCCTCATGAAGCTCTCGCATAATCATTTTGACTATTGGGTCGTTGTACGGTAGCAGGATTGGATGTTTTGCGTTGAACGGAATTTGAGCTTCTTCGAGTCTTCCGCCAACTCGGATGAGCTCATCATCTCCTAGTAAGGGAGATAACGAACTGATCGAACTCTTTTTATCCACTGTTTTATAGCTTTTTAACTGTTTTAAATCCGCTGTGAACTCAACTTGTTGAATCGTTCGTAGGATCATAGCGCGAGCACGCCTTAGTTCTCCTGCGCAAAGTGTCGTTGTAGGTGCTCTATTAGTTTTGTAGCAGAAGCGAAACATGTACGCTACAATACGTTGTAGTTTGTTGAACGAGTTGCTATGTCTGCATGTGTATAACTCTTCTCCGAGAGAGCTAGATGCGATTGGCAAGCTGACATGCTTAGCCTTTCTCTCGAGATTGCTGGGCTCAATGATGGGTGGTTTTGTCCATTTATCTTCTGATCCGTGCAAGAATAATGGTCCGTATAGCCATAGACTATGATCCCTTAGCTTGCTTGCTAGGATTCCTCTTGAAAGGACATCTGCTGCGTTGTTGGCTGATGAAACATGACGCCATTGTAATTGGTTCGTCAATGCCTGGATTTTGGCGATTCGATTTGCCACGAATGTGTGGTATGTGGATGCCGATGCGTTAATCCAGGACAGTACAACGGTGGAATCAGTCCAGAAGCTTCCTGATACTGTGTCAAGATTCATATGGAGATCCTTTCTAACTCGATTGGTGAGTTCGGCACCTAAAACTGCAGCGCACAGTTCTAGACGTGGTAGGGATTGTTTGGCGGTGGGTGCTACTCGAGATTTTGAGCATAATAGTCGTACAGAGACCTGATTGTTTTTGTAGGTGGCTCGTACGTACACTGCCGCGCCATAGGCTCGTTCCGATGCGTCTACAAAGGTATGTAGATACTGGGTGACTGGCACTTTTCCATCATATACGTGCCGGGGAATCTCCATTGAGTTTAATGATTGTAGGTCCTCCCGGTACTCCTTCCATTCGTTTTGGAGTTGTAATGGCAGTTCATCGTCCCAATCGAGTTTAATCTCCCACAGCTGTTGCATAAATATTTTTGCCTTGACTATCACCGGGGCAAAGAGACCCAGTGGGTCAAAGATTTGGGCCAATTCTGAGCACACGACCCTTTTGGTGATGCGTGTTGCTTGGCTTTTTGTGGTTCGTCCTCGCAGTTGGTCTTGTTTTGGCATCCAAATGAGACCCAGCGTTTTCACGCTGTATTGCTCTAATGTTTCACCTAGTTTGACGTCGTTGACAATGTTCTCTTTAAGGATTCCTTGCAAGAGCTGGTCGTTGTTGGAGCACCATTTGCGAAGTTTAAGGCCGAACGGTAGCAATATTTTATTAAGTTCTTGTTGAACTTGTATCGCTTCCTGAATGGTATCCGCGCCAGTAAGACAGTCGTCCACATAGAAATCGTTCTTCAATGCAGCAGATCCAATAGGTAATCTGTGTTGGCTCCGAGTTGCCAAATGATCCAGACATTTCGTTGCCAGGAATGGAGCAGATGTGGTCCCATATGTGACTGTTTTTAAGCGATAGTACCTGATATCTTCAGATGGATTGTTTCTCCAGACTATCATCTGATGAAACTGATCCTCTGGATTTATCCACACTTGTCGGTACATTTTCTCGATGTCCGCTGTGAATACGTACTTATGTATACGAAAACGTAGTAGAATGGACCTTAATTCACTCTGAACTGTGGGTCCGGCATGCAGAATGTCGTTTAGAGACTTTCCACTTGTTGATTTACATGATGCATCAAACACGACCCGTAACTTTGTGCTGGTGCTCTCAGGTTTGAGTACACAGTGGTGTGGTATGAAGTAGTGTCTCTCCGGCACTTGAGTTGCTGGGACCATCTTCATGTGTCCAAGTCCTTCATATTCATTCATAAATTCCACATAGCCTTTCCAGGTGTCTGGTGAAATCCGTCGCTCTAATGCCAGGAATCGTTTCGTTGCAGTTTCCAAAGACCCCCCCAGGGCTGAAGAGTGTTCGGAAAAAGGGAGTTTTACTATCAACCTGCCATCCGATGCTGTTTGTAAGTTCTCTATAAAGTGAGCTTCGCAATGTGCTTCGATTGGCGTGCGTGGTTTTTCTTCCGTCTCTAAATTGTCCAGAGTCCAGAATTTTTCCATTAGCTCGTTGAGTCCAATTGCACAAATGGATGCGGAGTTGTGTGCAGACCTGATTTTTCCTGCCACAATCCATCCCAATTTTGTATTTTGCAGTAACGGACCTCCTGACTTTGGCTGTTTTTGGTCTGGGAGTAGTAGCGAATAATAGTGTTCTGCTCCGATGAGCATGTCGACCTTTCCCGGTTTATAGAAATCCGGATCTGCCAATGGGCAATTGTTTGGTATGTTCAAGTTCATTTCATCGAGTGCCTGCGCTGGTTGATCAGCAATTATCTGAGGTAGTACGAATGCTTCAATTCTTTGCGTAAATCCGCCGTGCTCTGCTGGTCTTTGACTGACCTCCAATTCCTTCGATGCGTAATGTTGTATCATTAAGTTTTACTGACAACATTGATGCCATTCGTTCAGAGATCAGGTTGATCTGTGATCCTGAATCCAGCAAGGCTCTGAAATTGGCTCTCTGTCCATTGTTTGCTTCTACTGCTACTTTTGCTGTAGCTAACAGGTTGTAATTATTGTTACTTGCTGCGCCAACCGTCGGTGCTCTTGGTTCTGTATTTACGCCCGATGGTATGTCCAAGTGCAGCAGTGTATTGTGTTTTTTGTCGCATTTGAAACATGTCCGACCTGGGCATGCATTTGTTTTGTGGCTTGTTTTAAAACAGTTGACACACAATTTCTGCTTTTGTACCCAATTTAGTCGTTCTGATGGTGATTTGGAGCGAAACTCATCGCATCCGTAGAGCCAATGGCTTGCCTTCTTGCAGAATGAGCAGAGAGGCGTCTTCGATTTTCCAGTATTTACTGTTGCACATGTTGTGCCTTTTGGCTCTTTCCTTGACATTTGTGTCTTTTTGCCTGTTCTTAGAACTCGAACTCTTTGTTCTAGGAACTGAAGCATTGTGTCCAAGGCCTGTATTTCCTTTGAGCTTCCCAATGATTGCTCGTACAAGGCTCTGTTAGTGACATCCAGCTTATATTTGATGACGGCAATCAATATTGGATCCCATGTGGATATATTGATGCCCAATCCCTTTAGTGATGCCAGGGATTCGATAGTTGTAACGTACAACTCTTTTAATGACTTGGAGTCGTCATTAACTGTGTTATAATTTAGGAAGCGGTTTAATACCGTGCTAGCGACGTCTCTGGGATTGTTGTATGTATCAACAGAATTTCCCAGGCGCTCAAATAGTTTTCTTCCTTTAGATCGATATGTCGGATCAATCTTTCTGCCTCTCCAGTTACGGTTGTTTTCAGATACCACATCTTTCGAACTGTGGGCATGTTTGTTTCATGTATAATACATGAAAACAGGTCATAGAACTGGGACCATTTCAATATGTCCCCATCAAACTTGGGAATGTTAATGCGTGGAAGCTGCACGTCATTATTGTTTGATGTGGCTGGTTTTGCCAATGCACTTTGAACCTCTTTTTCCAGGGTCAGGTAGGCTTCCATGTTGTATCCTCCTTCCTCTGGGTTATCGTATTCTTCGTGAATAGTAAAATGGACTTCTTGAGCTTGAGTCCATAGTGATTTTATCAAATCACTTGATGTACGTCCTCCCGCCTCTGAGAATTGTCTCAGAATGCGTTTTATGGACGCTACTATGGCCTTTTGTCGGCGACATAGTGAAGGCAATTTGCTGTAAGTCTCCGTGGTGACAGCGTGTTCCTCCATTTCGCCTTTTACTTGGGGTCGGGGTCACCAAATGTTAATGTGTGTTTGTGTGTGTGTTTTGGTATGCATACGGTACATAAACCGTCTACAAATTTGTCGTCGCAACTAGAACTTGAACCAGTTGGACTGCGGAGAGGGATTCCTACGTCGAGCAAATGAGGGTCTGAAGACACGGCGACAGCCTCTGTTGATTGCAGTTGTAGAGAATGAGTGAACAGGCAGTGATGGTACTGTTTCTGATACTGATTTTATTCAACAAACTTAATTTCTATTTATAGGTAACAAAAGGTACAGAAAGTGCTGAGTCTAGTAAGAATATGGTAAAAGGGAATTGGAATTAATATTGAATTAATTTGGATTTAATATGATATTGTGTTATTGGGCAATTGTGATAGTCAGCAATTGCACCAGTGTTTTTGCCCTCTGACGAGCGATCGCGTCGTTGGCAGAAATTGCTGCAGAAGCGGTTATTGTTGACTCAGCTACAATGCCTTGTGGTTTGTTATTATGTCTCCCGTTACATGGGTCGACCTGACTTATTCGATAAGTGTATATTATGTAATATTAATTACTAGATAAATATGCGACTGAACACCGACTTTTTCGGATAGATATGGGGCTTTAACATTTTTTAAAGAATTATGGTTTTTTTCTATGGCTCAACTTTTTTTTGAAGAATTTTTGAATTGCGGTATTTTTTTTTTAAGCTTTTTTCAGAGGTAGTGCTTGTTTTTTTCACATAACTCTAGTATCTTACGTCTGGTTGTAAAGAACTTTGCTATTTTGAAAAGATAATCAAAATAGCTAGAAGTTAAGCCCAAACTTTTTGTGATTACAGCTTACCGTCTGGGAAATATAAAGCATTAAAATGCAAAAATGATGATTTTTGTGCGGTATTTTTTACGAAATTTTGAATTTAAAAACTCAGGAAAAGTCGAAAAAAAATTATATCCTGTGTCCTCTATTTTTTTGTGTATAGGTTCATTAATTGCCAATTGGGAACAAAGCAAACAAAAAAGAGTTGTACATTTGGTACCTGATCGCGATCCCAATTCCCAATGGGAATTGGGCCCGCAACCTTCGAAAAGGTATTTTTTGTTAATTTTTTCCATATTTTAGGTTTGGTTAACGAATTTTAGCTCCAAAGTCTCTCCATAGATTTTAATAAGCGATACCTGGAACGACGCCATATTAATGCACCTATACACAAAAAAATAGAGGACACAGGATATAATTTTTTTTTTACTTTTCCTGAGTTTTTAAAGTCAAAATTTTGTAAAAAATACCGCGCAAAAATCATCATTTTTGCATTTCAATGCTTTATATTTCCCAGACGGTAAGCTGTAATCACAAAATGTTTAGGCTTTACTTCTAGCGGTTTTAATTATCTTTTCAAGATAGCAAAGTTCTTTACAACCAGACGTAAGATACTAGAGTTATGTGAAAAAAACAAGCGCTTCCTCTGAAAAAAGCTTAAAAAAAAATACCAGACTTCAAAAATTTTTCAAAAGAAAATTTCTGCCATACAAAAAAAACCATAATTCTTTAAAAAATTTTAAATCTCCATATCTATCAGAAAAATTCGGTTTGGATCCTTGAGGAAAAAAAAGTTCGATTTTGTCGAGTAGTGTAGTCAGACACATTACCTTGCCAATAAAATATTGGGGAGCCCAGGATATGCCTGGGGAAGAGCGGCCCCAGCCGAAGAAGTGCATTTTGTTAACTTTAAACTAAAACCAAGCAGCGGTCTGGAAAAAAAAAAAGAAGTCACAGGATATAATTTTTTTTCGACTTTTCCCGAGTTTTTAAAGTCAAAATTTTGAAAAAAAAAAATACCGCAAAAATATGATAAAATTTGAATTTGAAAGCTTAATATCTTCCAGGCGTTAATGTAACGATTCAGGCGCCATGGAATAAAATGGGAGAAGGGCGCACGCTTCTAGTCCCGGCTGGGAGGCTCGTCGGCAAGTGGGGTGGTGATCTTGCCCTCCCCCATTGTGTGCCTATTCTCCTCATTGCGAACGCTAAAATGTGTGCGTGCTGCGACGAAATAATACGGGGACCTAACATTACCAAAAACACACAATGTATGACTCTCTCTCTCTCTCTCGGTTGCTCTCAGAATGCCTTTCTTCCCCCCTCAGGTCTCATGAGGGGTATCTACCCACCCTTCCTTGGTCATTCCCGAATCATCTAACCTGGCCAGAATGACCCCATGGCTTTCCGAGAGCTCCTGTGGGGACATCAGCTAGCCGAAGGCAAAACAAATAGGGAAATTAAAACATTATAAAATTTATTAACCTAACCATAAAATTCAGATCAACAAACTAATACCGAAAATGAACATTGAGAAGAATAATAAATAAATTAACGTAAACTATGTAAAAGAAATAAATATTTTTAAATGTCTAAAAAAAATGGCTAATAAAATGAACTGAGATATTTCTTCTTCGCGTGCACTGCGAATAATCGGACAAGGCAGAATGTGAGAGAGCCGAAAAGTTCGACGGAGAGTGCTGGGGTGCTGCTTTGAGCTTTTCTTTTTCACAATTTAAATTTGCATATTCTGCCGATTTCACTCACCCTTATTTTCCGTGTTCGACGATGAAGCGCTTCCTCGCGGAAATCCGGAGCTGTAGGGGGTTTTTTAGATAAAATATATGATCGCAAATACCCAAAAGATCTCCATAGAAAAAAATGTCAACTTTTTCCTCTCTCTCTTTCATCCCTGCTCACCGACACTCACGCTCTACACAAAACGGTTAGACGGCACTTATTCACGTATCTTAGACTACTTTAAAACATATTTTTCTTTAAACCTAAATTTCTTCCTCCATTAATTCATATTTTTTCACCCCCAATAACCAAGAATTTCCCAATCCCACAAATTGACGATTACGAGTGAGTCTCCTTTGGCTGCTTTCGTTACGGCCCCTGCTGCTACCTTTTCTGCTGCATTTTCTACTACTTAAACTAAAACGAAAACGTGGGAAAGCACCAAAATGACGCTGCGATCGTCGCACTCTTCGCCTGTTTTTTTTTCCGCTAAGGCATCAATGCAATAATTCTATATTTTTGCTGTTATTTTTTTCCAATCTTCCCTGACCCCTTTTTGGGTCTCTACGTTGAGGCTGTTTTCCCTCCAGATACTCCTTTTGGGCCTCATTGCCCCCAGCTGGGCTTTAAATGCACTCGGATGGCCGATCTCCGTTTTTCTTTCCGCTCCTCCTTCCGCAGCTCGAGCTGCTCCAAAGCCGCACCCTCTGCGGGACGAAAAGTGGCATTTAACGGGCTGCATCACAATCTTGTCTCCCCGAGCTTACCTCTGCTGGGAATTGGCACTTTACACTTCCAATTTTTCTTTCCTCTCGCTGCTAGTGGTTTCTCCGGTTTGCTCACTTTTAGCACTCTTGATTTTTCCCACTGACAAAGCACTTGCAAAAAAATGTGAACTGCGGCTATCACCTATCCAGGTCGAACGATGAAAAGGGGATGACCGAATGCGAAATCCGCGGGAACCCTCAAGCCTTCTAAAAAGGTGAAATTCGCCTTGACGTTTCCATCTGTTAACCTATCCTTCCTTTCTATGCCCTTTTCTTTGACCCCCCAAACCTGAGGCACAGATGGCGTGTTCATCTGCCGGAGCTCTACCATAATGCCCCATAGGGGGCGCCACAAACAAAAATGATCCACCTGATCCAAGCGCTACATTAAGTTGCAGATATAAAGAGTCTGGGTCAACCAGATAAAAGATACTTAAGTTATGTGAAAAATAGAAACACTACCTCTGGAAAAAAAAAATACCAGATTTTAAAAAATTCTTTAAAAAAAAACTACACCATAAAAAGAAACCATAATTCATTAAAAATTTTAAACCCCGAAATCTATAAGAATCTATATTTTGGGCCACAGCCTAATTCTAGTGTTGACTAGTGTAATCATCAAAAGATTCATTTTCACCTTGTCTTCGCTTCCTTATCTTTTCCCATGTGTCAAGATCAGTCTCAGCCTCTTCAAATCGTTTTCGAAATTCAACACAAAAGGTTTCCCAAGAAAAATTGGTATTGTTACAGTGGAATTTCCAAAACCAATCGCTGTCCTTATTAGCAAACAAGAGATATAGATGGTCACAAAGAAGCTGTTAATCATTATTTAAGTTTTGTTCAGTTAACGACCGTATCCGATAGATAAATTCTTCCATTCTCATGCAATTTCTCGAACCATCAAACTTTATCCGCCAGTTTTTAATTATGCTAGCCGCTTTTGCTGGTGCTATCTGTGCATTTGACCTGCTTCGGCTACTATTGTTATTCGAGCTATTTTCTGTCAAAGAAGTGCGTAAGCCAGATTGCCTATGGCCAGACTCACAGTTCCCCACAGATTGGTTGGCATTGCTTAGATTGAGGGGTGTCAGCTGTCTCTGAATTGTCTCCTCGATGTTCCTATTCAAAATTTCAACCATATCATCTAACATGTTTTCTTGTTGTACACTTAAGGCATTCTGAATATATCTTACTATGTCGTCTTGCGATTTTTCCGAAATATGTTCTTCCTGTTCAGACCGACCATGCTCTACATGTTGCGATCTTGATCTAGTAGTCACGCCTCCTTGTGGATTCATGGGCCTACCTCTGCCTCTCTTTTTAAAATGACTTCCCGTTCTTTTCAAAGAATGTGTTCCCTTTGTAACTAAGTTATCTCCGATTCTTGTCTCAGTTCCTCCGACTGTGTCTCCCAGTTCCGCCGCCAGCGTATTGTTACCATAACGTAGTTGCGAAAGAAGGCAGCCTGCCGCACATATCGGACATGCTGGTGTAGCCGTGAGTGTTTCAACTATACAAAATTTATGGAATTACAAATTTGACAAAAGGGATTGCTTGGTTCGCAAATATCCCCAAGATTTTCGTTGCTATGTGCTACCGGCAATAATCAGACAAAAAAAAACTCTTCTAGCGCGTTCCTCTATTTTCACTACGAAACTATTTCTTATGCATTTATAACCTTCTCAAATTGCTGGACAATGTCCGAACTTCTCCAGAGCACTGTATTTCCTAATCAATCTGCGATTTTTTCTTACAACGATTTACCTAGACAGAACCCTAAACGGATAAGTTGATTAGCATAGATCTATCAGGGTCGATCAATCCGGAATCCGAAATGCAATCGCTAAGTCCACCAATCGATTCCAGCTGACAACAACAAAATGTCGGTACTATTTAACAAAAAAAAGTGAATCAAAATGTGGAATATATGAAAAGGATGGATTTTTAGAGCTTAAATGGGACTAAAAGAAACCCTTCGTGCCCCACGTTGGGCGCTATGACTGTGTAGTGCTCAGGTTTGGGCCATGACTGAAATTCAGAGTCTACTTAGGCTCGGACCTATCCATTGCCATAGATGGTATATCTGACTCCATGCTAATAGGAAGCTAGGTTCGAAGGCGCGCATTCTTGCTGTGCTCGGGTCCAGCTCGTCGGATTGGTCGGGGTTCTTTCTCCCCTAGCTACACTGTTTTACTGACACAAATCAATATAATGCGCTTCGAGAATCATACACGGAATCTATACGTTAATAACAATAAAAAAAAACTTGATTACAAATCTGCGCCGATACGCATTTAGGAAGCTAGTAGAAGAGATATACTTCGTCTTTCGTCTGATAAGGCAACAGTGGCGGTAATCGTCCCTAGTCTTTAGTCTAGTGTTCTTCAAAATAATCACTTGAGCCTTAGAGGCGAACATACACTTCAAGTCAGTATATATATATACATATATATCGTACCAGATCTACGCCTGCATTGGCATATCTACATTGTGGTTTCAGCCACTATTTGTACTCACAGTAGTTGTTAAATACTCATCGATGTATCGTTGGGCCCAAGATGACATTGATGGCTTCATATACGCTGTGTAATTTAGAAGTTGATCAGATTACATTCACATATATATTAAGAGAATTATATTATTCCAAACTCATATTGCTCAGTTTCCACAATCTTCAGTTACTTTACGAATGTGTCCATTAGAAGAAGTTATATAGTTAATGCAATAGCTAAGACAATAGTAAACGAGACAAGAATATGAAGGTATAAACAGCTGTGCCTTAGGGGAGCAACGAAAAGCTTTTTATATGATACTGATAATAGTGAACTTGAACTTGAAATTTCACTAGAGAAGCATAGGAATCAAAACAAACAATATTTGGTGATGGAGGTATGTAAGAAACAGCGGTTCTGATGCAATGTGGTTTTGGCTAGTCCGATTACTTAATCTCTTGTCTATTTGGGGTAAGCTCGGGATGATTAAGTCCTCCGGAACTTGGGATTCACAGGTTGGGACAGCCTTCTCTTAGTCGTGGCCATATCAAGAAAGGGTGTATCTGTAGCAGGGTCTTCGACAAAACTGGGAATGATTGCCGATATTGGGCTAGCCCAACGTCGGCGAGTCAGTATCGACTCTATCCGCAGCGGGAAAGTGGACCGCAACCACTCAGTTGTCCAGTTTACGGTGCTATCGTAGTCTGGTGGTCGTACCGACTTGGGTGTATTGCGATCTCCCAGTACCCCTTTTTCCTGGATAAAAAAATTTCGTAAGAACCCTATTTTTCCACAGTGGTATAACGTACCTCTAGCTTCTTTCACAAACTTCACTTTCTTTTCACTTTTCCTTTATGTTCTAATTGTTCCGCCAGTGTTTGTATTTAATAATATAATAATAATAATAATATTACATTATTAAATTGGATAATTTGTGTGATTGGAGAACTTGAAAATTATGTAATTCGACGTGTCTTCACTTTTCACAGAGCTATGGCAGCAACAGGAAACATATATATACGTGTGCATTGATTGATTCAAATCATAATCGCCTGTACCCCTTGCATTCTGAAGCTGAGCTTTAAGCTTTATCATAGCTGATCTTCTTGGTCTCCCGCACTCCACCAATCTCTTCGAGATATGCTTACTAGGGCAGTATGAAAAGTATTTCCCTACCAAACGTACCTAAATTGTTCGATGTTTATTTGATTCAATTAACTGAAAGGGTATAATGGGACACTACACACTCGCAATTATGCACTGTGGGTCTGCTTTGGTTAACCAATCCTACGAAAAGAATTGCAGTTACTTAATCCTAAAACAGAGTCCACACACAAATTTTGAGATCTTAATCTTTTAGCAATATAAGTATACAAAAAATGTATTGTTGTTATTAAAATGGATAAGCAGTTGAGCTTAGTGAACCAAGGCAAGGTTTGCGTATTTTTTTAAAATAAACCGGCCTAAATAGTATGACACTATAAATCCAAATTTTAATAACAATTTAGAATAGGGTTTTCCGATGAACCTATTGGGCTCTGATGTGGCTCAGAGGGGGCCTAGCTGAGCACTCCGGACGGGTCGCAGGTTGCGGATAGCGAACGGCCTACCCTAGTGGGTAGGTCAGCTGTGAATAAGCGAGCATCCCAAAGAGAAGCAACTAAGTTGGCTCTGAGGGAGAGTACCGGAATAAGCAGTTCCGGACAGCCAGCGAGTGTTCGCGAAGCAGCAACACTGACGATGCGCTTGTGGTGCCGCCTTTCATTAAGTAGCTTACACACTCCCATCCCTACACATTACCTACCTACATCCCAACCCCAACACTCACCTCACACCGGGCTCAGGGACTTGGCAGCCCCCTGTTCTAATGATGCCTTACCTGGGCAACGTGGATCTCTGCCCGGTCTGACCATTCCCCTTCTCTGCATCTCGTGGGATGAAATATGGATAACAAGCAACCAACAACAAAAAACCAAAAAAACACAAAAAACGAGAAGGAACGTGTGAGTCGCTTCTAAAGACGCGACTCTACTTATACCCGTACTCAGTCAATATTTAAATTTTTGAACATATGATTTTTTAGAATTTTAGCATTAAAAAAAAATTTTACATTTTACATTTTTTTGCTACATCTGTTATCTACATCTACATATATTATGTATATTCTACATCTAACATGTAGATTATACATGTACCATTTAGATTCTACATCTCCTCCGCTAGGGGTTGCTCGCGCACTGAACGCGGCAGAGTGTGCGAGCGAGATGGAAAAAGAAGTTGCGTTGTCCTTGGATGGAGGGGGCAGGGGAAGCAACAGAAAATTAATTTCTTCATTCTGGCTATAATTATGATCCGATCTGATTCAGATTCGGCAGTCTGGTAGATATGATCATTCTCTACGACAATGCGGTTTTAGTTTTATCGTATCTTTAAAAATGTGCCTGCCACAGATTTTCGTTCTTTGTGGGGGCGGGGCGAAATTTTGAAATACACTTGTAGCAGTGGGATATCACATGAGTCTGGAAACCAAATTTGGTTGCCCTAGTTCTAATAGTCTCTGAGATCTAGGCGCTCAACAAGACAGACAGACGGACAGACGGTCAGACGGACAGACAGACATAGCTCTATCGACTCGGCTATTGATGCTCCGGATGCATCCTTAAGATGTTGCAGCGATGCAATCCACACCTTCCTACCGAGGAATGGAAGGTAAAGAAAGTTCGAAAGAAATCGATCCTCCAAGTGACCTCGTTCGCAAGCTAGCCAGCGACAGCGAGAGGTCGAATACAGCTCACCACACTCAATGGGGGAGCTCGGACACAAATGTAAGGTGAGTCCCTTCTCAGCTTCATCCTAAACTCGAATCTGGTTATTTGTAATCGGGGGAGCGATCCCACCTTCATTATAAAAAACCGGCAGGAGGTTATCGACCTCACTTTAGTGTCTGACAAATTGTCAGACATAATTAAGAGTTGGAAAGTCCTAGAGGACCACTCCTTCTCTGATCATAGGTATATTGAGACAGTCCTTTCTCTCGAAAACCCTAAACCCACTGACTACATAAACCCCAGGAAAGCCAACTGGGATATATATAGTTAAAAAATGGAAGAACTACTTCCCGCTTTAGCACCAAAATGCCCGGACACTCAAGATGATCTTAATCGTCAAGTGGACAATTTCACGGAAGCATGCAAAACTGCCTTCACGGCAGCATGCACGGATGAAGACATCCAACCATGGAAGCTATGCGTGCCAAAACAAGAAAGGCATAGGGTATTAACGGAAAACCATACGAACCCAACGGCAGGCCACCTAGGGATACGACGCACAAAAATAAGGATCCGACAGCGATATTTTTGGCCAGGGATAAGCAGAGATGTAACAAAATTCATCAGAGAATGTGAAAGCTGCCGAAAATTCAAAATCTCGCAACAAGCAGCGGCGGGAAAAATGCTAACAAAAGTCGCCGAGGCCCCGTGGGAAACGATATGCGTCGATTTCGTAGGACCCCTACCAAGAACATCGCACGGGTACACAGTACTCATCGTATTCATCGATAAATTTTCGAAATGGATAGAGGTGACACCAGCGAGGAAAGCAACTGCCGATACATTCATAAAAGCGTTCCGAGAAAAAATACTAGCACGAGGAGGAACACCAAAACAGCTGATATCAGACAACGGCGTGCAATTCACAAGCAGGAAAACCAAACAGGTAATGCAGTTATGGGGAATTAAGCAGCAATTCACGGCACCATACACGCCCCAAGAAAACCCGACCGAAAGAGCGAATCGAACATTGAAAACCATGATAGCACAGTACGCGGGGACGAGCACTTACCAGAATTAACACTCGCGATCAACAGCAGTCGATCGTAATCAACAGGATTTACGCCAGCATATTTATTGTTCGGACGAGAGCTACGGCTGCCAGGAAATCTGTTTGACGAAGTAACATTAGGATCAGGGCTCACAGAACTAACGACACAAGAAAGTGCAGAATCCACTCACCAAAAACCACCATCCAAAATGTGTTGTCCAATTTCGTCAGCCAACTGCGCACTTAAGCCTCCAGTCGCCGGTATAGGAAACTTCGTTGGTTAGAGTGAGATGACCATATGTGCACGATCATGCACACATACGTTCATGAGAACAGAGCGCCTTTTCTGTGGTCCTCAAGCACGTACCCACGTTGGCCTCCGTGTTCTCTTGGTGTTTCTTGACCACCCACGAGCGAGTCTTGTCCGTCTCCTTGTGGGTTCCGTAGCTTCTCCAATGAGTACTTCACTCTGCGTGCACCGCGTGTTCGGCCGTGGTCATGCAAGCGCCAGAAGCTTTACCGTCATTGACAAAGAAGCGAAATAAAAGATGTTGATTCCTTAGCGTTATGCGTATAAAACTACAACCTTGAATGCCGTGGTTATATGTGTGTTTTATTTCCTAGGAATATATTCAATGTTAATACCAAAAAATGTCCACTACTCTGGTTACATAGGCTTCGTTTTCTTTTACGCTCTCGACTGACTATCGATCATACTTAGTGTGGCCATTTTTCTCTTATTGGCAGTGTGACCATTTTTCTCTTACATTAATTATGTTAACAATAATGGTATTCAGGATTTTGACTAATTAGTAAATATTAAAAATACAAATAATAATAATAATGAGATTCTTCACAACAATTATTATTATTTTACGTTAATTGTGTGATTATTGTATGATTAAATTCTACGGTCAAAAGAACAATATTACCAAATATTTTAAAAGCATTATTGCAGAAAGAAAATCAAATAAAAAGGGGACTTCATACTGCATTTACATTGCACAATCCCTAGCCTTTAGCGAGGAGTGATTTTAAAGTTTCACATTCACTGAATCACAATGCTGACATATAAGCGTTGGCAGTTGTTAATGGAACTATGAATTTCTTAGTATTTATATAAACTTAGACTGCGTGGGGATACAATGATGAATGGGTGAGTCCGGGTTAGTCTGTGGCGCTTCGGAAATCGTCTCGAGGAGTTTTAAGGGCACTCGGCGATATATATGACTCCGGTTCACGATGTAGACTCTTGGTTAGAGACGAGAGCCAATTCTATAGCCGCGGCCAGCCTATCTGTTCCAAGTGGAAGGGACATCACCTTCAGTAAAACTGTACACAGGCCTTTTGACCAAAGATGATCCACGAAGGGGGATGAAAATCCGCCAAGGAGGTCGCAGTTAGACTAAACTCGACAACTGTCTACCTCAGCCGGCTCCCAGGTTAGTCTTAGACAGACTTCACCGCGGTGGGGCAGCCTAAGATTTGACCTGCAACATAGGTTATGTAAGCACATGGGCTCTGCACGAACATGGTAGCATACCTTTGGCAAGAGATACACAGCAACCACTTCAATATAATATCTCAACCATTATCCCAAATGGAATAAGTAGTTCGCTTGCTCTTCTAAAATTCTCAGCGCGTAAAAGCAGGTACAAATATAAAGCACGTTTCTTCGAAAACTCTGGGCACGGTAATATCTGCCCTTGCTCATAAAATTTTCTTTAATGCTTGTAGCATCAATAGACGATCGTCTAAGCGCGTTTTCGCAGCAGCAATAGGCAGTTCTTAACTGTGCAATCGTACGATTGCCGTTTTCGCTCCCCACTGTTCGTAGCTCGAAAGTATGCGTGAGTGTAGTAAAGATACGAGCGCTAAAGCTGTGAATATCGTTAAAGAGCGGCTAGAGCTTTGAATATCGTTTAAGAGCGGCAAGAGCTTGGCATCAAAACTATTGGGGTGCCACAAGACATGAATGAAAGTAAACAATTTTTCCCCCAAAATTCCGCTGGCTACTACAGCACAGAAAATCCTACAAGACATGCTCGAAAAAGGATTATCTGAAGACCTTAAGGAGAAGGAATTATTTCCTGACTTGTATGTCTTTCAGATGATACACACCGAGATTTTTCTTGTTCTCATCGACCAATTCGTAATAATACGGACTTCGCTTCATATATACTTCAGCGGAAATAAACACAGGTGCTAGTTTAGAACTAAACTTCTTTATGGCACTACCTAGTGTGAAATTTCTAGCATACACTAAGTCTCCAACCTTTAGTTGTGCATTACGGCAGCGAAGATTGTATCTATGGGTATTTTCTTCGTCTGCCTTATTGATATTTTCCTTCGCCTTTTGCCTGATTAGTTGCATTGAATCCTGGGTCTCTATTCTGGTGTCGTCATTAAACAGGTCTAGCTTATGTAAGAGCGCGTAATCTTTCCCGTTCGAAATCATGTTTTGCTAGAAAATACGGAGAGTACCCTGTACTCCTATGCAAGGTAGATCTAAGTGAACCGCTGATGGCATTTAGGTTACAATCCCAATTGGTATGTTCGTTACCGATATAAGCTCGAATCGCTGCTATTACGGTTCTGTTCAATCGCTCGCTAGCATTAGCTTGCGGTGAATAAATAGCAGTACACTTTTATGCTATGCCGAAGCTATTTAAAAATGCATTGTAGTAGCTAGATTTAAATTGCGATCCATTATCTGACAATATAACTTCTGGAACACCAAATGTATAAAAGAGAGATCCTTCCAGATATTCACAAATTTTCGGAGCTGTAAATTTCTTAAGAGGACACAGAAAATGGAACTTAGTTTTGTGATCGACTACTATGAGCAGTCCTATGTTCCCCTTTTTCGTGCGCGGATACGGCCCTAACAGATCTATGTACAATTTTTGAAACGGCCTTTCAGAAGTGAACGGTTTACCCATAGGTGGTCTAAGAATCATATTCGGACTCTTTGTCGTGCGACGGACGGTGCATTCCGATATATATTTTCGCGTCTGGCTAACCATGCGAGGCCAAAATAAACATCTTTTGAGTTTCTCTACAGATTTACTCATTCCACAATGCGCTGAGCTGGGAGAGTCATGAGCCTGATACAAAACATCTGTAATCAATCCAGCCGGAACCCAAAGTTTCCATGAGGCTTTCTCTTGACATTCATCTCCTGAAGCGAATCCTGTTCTTTTAAAGACTTGACCGTCAATAACCTATAAGTCTGGGATCTTTCTCTAATTTTGATTAATATTTTCTATCAAACTCAGATACTCTGCGGATTTAAATTGGTCGGACTCTGGATCAACCATTGGTTTTATTTGCATAAGCTCTCTAGCTCTGTTACCGAATAGTTTAGTTGTGCCTTTGACAGCTTTTCCGACATATACGCTATTGGCAATTCGACACCGTCACGCTCTTGAGCTAAAACACAACCGATTCCGTAGGTGCTTGCGTCACAAAGCAAAATGAAAGGTTTTGAAAAATCAGGAGTTATTAGGATGGGTGAAGCGGTTAAGCAGGACTTTAACGTTTCAAACTGCAAAGAATTCTCGTTCCACTGTAGATCCTTCTTATTCTTTAGCAACTCTGTTAGGGGGAAACTAACTGTGGCGTAGTTTTCAACTTCACCAGCATCTGTTTGGCCACCTTCACGGCGGTCTCCCAGAATCATCCAAAGTGCTGGGAGCGCGGGGGGATGAAGTGAAACTTGACTCCTCGCTGACTGCATTCGTCGTCAATGAGCTGCTGACTGGGCGGGTCGAAAACTCTGTTTGGATCTGGTGAAGTGCCTACAAAATTGGTAGCGTTTTCGCTAGATCTGAGCTCAATCCACGTCGTGCGAAAAACCGTTTGAGTGCCGCGATGAAGGCATTTGAGCTTAGGTCCGACACGATCTCTATATGGCAGTCCTTTGTTACGAAGCATACGAATATGCCCAGATACACCTTGACTGGGCGTTTTCGTCGCATGTTGAAGTGCATCCATAAAGGCCCAGAAAAGTCCAGTCCCGCTCGCTCGAATGGGTAGATATTGCCTCGCAGTCGACTGGCAGGCAGCGCTCCCATGAGCTGTGTTGCACAGACCGGTCGACGACGAAATCATGGTATGCAGCCACGGATCACTTTGCGGGCAAGTTTCCTGCAATTGATTATCCAATATCTCTGCCGCAAAAAGGCGCATAATGATTGTGCCCCGGCATGTAAATTCCTTCGATGTGTGAATTCAACGAGCGCATTCACCGCCATATGGTTACTAGGCATTAAGATGGGATGCCTTGTGTCAAATGGCGATTCGGCATTGGTCAACCTTGCCCCGACTCGAATAATACTTATTCCTTCCTCCTCTCTTAAGAAAGGACTTAAACTTTGAATTCTTGCTGATTTTATCACCTTTTCTTCTTTTAGCTTAGTGAATTCTTCGTGCAAACTCAACTGTTGCACATTGTAAGCATTATAGCGTAATCCGCCCTTCATTTCAGCTGCAGTAAGGTTGCCTGTTTCATTTGAGTTCGATCTCAACAATATTCTACGCCAGCGAAAAATGTAGCTAAAGACTCGCTGCAATTTGAGGAAATCATTTGCAAATTTGCATCTCCCCACAAGATCGACCTTTTCACTGCTCTCTACCTTTCTAATTGTCAGCGAAAACTTACATTTCTTCTCCTCAGGCATGGCTTCTATTTCTTCACTCCAATTGAACTTAGCCAGATCATCTGCTGAATCTATTAAAAAGTCCGAACCGTTCCACCACATCGTTGACTTGCTTAATTCTGTCACCAATAATCCCCCTAGATACAATATCTGCAGGGCTCGACTTTGTGTCGACCTTGAACCAATCCTGTACCCGTGTAAGCTCTTGTATTTGAGCCACTCTGTTGGCAACGAAGGTGGTCCAACGACTGGCATGTGACGATAGCTAATTCAACACAATTGTGGAATCCGTGAAATAACCCTTTCTACCTGTAAATGCAAACAGAAGCAAACCTTTGCCATTAGCTTGGTCACTAACAGTGCTCCTTGTAACTATAGCCGTGCCAATAATATTACCCTAACAGGGGCGACCTTGGACTTGGCCGTTACTAGTCGCACTGAACTTCCTCCACTTTTATCCCTTCCACGAGCATAAATGACGCCGCCGTAAGCTCTGTTGGATGCGTCAGAAAACCCGAAAAGCTCTAACGTGCATAGGTCTGCCGTAAATGCAATGGAGGATCGTGGAATTGAGCATTTATCAATTAGTTTCAGTTCTTCCATTTATCGATGCCATTGCGTTGAGTAGCGCGCTGGTAGCTCCTCGTCCCAATCCTGCTTTAGAAGCCAAAGTTCTTGAATGTAGATTTTGCACAAAATTGGCAAGGACCCTAACGGATGAAATACCTGAGCCAACTCGGACAACACTGATCGTTTCGTGGCGATCGAGGAGATTTTTATGTTATAGGAGAATTGGAATTTGTCCTCTAGACTTGACCAATATATTCCCAAGGTTTTAGCTGCGTCCTCTGTTTTTAGCATTAAAGGCTCTAGGTCAGTGTTGTTGTCTATTCCCTGACAATTGCTGAGCCATTTGTGCAGCTCGAACTTCCCTAGGCCCAATAATGCAGTCACTTGCCCTTTCAAAGTTGTCAATTCTTCCATATCATCCATATAGAAACTTCGCTTCACCGCCTCTCTAGCTAATGGAAATCTTTCAGCGTACCTATCTGCCAAGTAATACAGGTAACATACTGCCAGGAATGGTGCATAATTTGTCCCATAAGTGACCGTATTTAAGCGTAGCACTTGGATTAGCTCCGAAACGTTGCCTCGCCATAAAATGCACTGATAGTTTCTATGTGGTTCTTCGATTTGTCGGTACATTTTCTTGATATCGGCCATTAGAGCGTATCTATAGAAACGGAACCTAGTCAATGTCTCGAACAGATCTGGTTGCAAAGTTGGAAAAAATAAGGTCGTGTCGTTCAGCGACAAGCCATTGCAAGACTTACAGGAGGCATCAAATACGAACCGTAATTTGGTCGTCAAACTACCTGGCCGAATAACCGGATGATGAGGCATGAAGTATTCAACTTTATTTTTCTCTGTAGTCCTTATTGCCTCTAAATGCACTAATTGGCGGAATTCTTCAATAAATTGAACATATTGTTCCTTCAGAGCTTGGCTACGATTCAACCTCTTCTCTAAGTTTAGGGACCTGGTTAGAGCGATTTGATAAGTTTCTCCTAATTCAATTTTTGGATTTTTAAATGGCAGAGCTACCAATAAATTTCCCGAGGCGTCTTGCTTAACATGCGTAACAAAACAATCTTCGCAATGTTTTTCTTCCTCTGTGAACTTATCGACTGGTTCAGGGACTTCTTCGCACTTCCAAAATTGTTGTACGAGCTCTTGCAGCTGCTCATTTCTAGAACCCTTTGCTTCAACTTCACTTGCTACTATGGCAACTCCAGATGGCCTTGTGCATTCACCTACGACGACCCAGCCTAGCAGAGATTTTTGAAGCCTTGGAAGGTGTGCTCCTAGTTTTATTTGCCCTGCTACAATTAGCTTGAAGAACAGAGTGACACCCACTAGCATGTCAATACTCGGACTGGAATGTAGGGTCGGCCAGAGTAACTCCCTTGGGTGGAACCCACTTCGGGAATCTTCCTGAGCTGGTTGGGTTATACTGCGTTATTTCCTCTAGCACAAAAAAATTCTCGGTCACCATATATCTAGTGACTCTTGATTTTAACGTCGCTTGCACCTCTCCAATAATTTGAGATGTTGCATTGCCAATTCCACTGAGTTGCATGGATGAATCGCGCGTTTCTAGGCCCGGACTTCAGACTAACCTAGCCGTCAAAAAATTTAATTGACTACTGGAATCTAATACGCATCTGCAATTGCGATATTCTCCGTTTATATCTTTGATTTGAACCACCGCGGTCGCAAGGAAATTTGTGGACGATCTAGACAACAAGAAGCTATGTAGTGAGCTCGGTTCCTGCACCGCCTGTCCTTTAGGCCTTGGCTCCTTAGGTGCCTCTAGTGCCTCTCGATGCAAAAGCTCATGGTGAGGCTTGCTGCAAATCTTACACCGAGGACCGTTACAGCCTCTAGTTGTATCTCCCTTACTAAAGCAAATCAGGCACAGCGAGTGCTTCTTTACCTCCTGGTAACGTTGTAACGGTGACATTTCCTTAAACTTTGGACACCCTTTCAATCCATTGCTGCATATTGCATATTGTATATGTATACAAATAAATAGGGCCTCGATATCAGCAGATGACGGAAACTGAATTTTAAGGACGGCGTACAGAAAGGTTTGGTCGTGTGCACTCTTGCTAGGCTCGGATCTAGCTCGCCGGATTGTCGGGGTTCTTCCTCACCAAACTGTACTTTTTTATTCCACTACATTAAATAAGTGCACTTGTACGGAAAACTACTGTAACTATTGCGTAAGATAAAACAATAAATATTATGTTCAAAAAGCGCCGACACGCCAATAAAAGCCCTACTGAACCCATTTCTATCTGGATGTCGGTTGTCCCTCTCTTCTCTACCCACCCTACCATGACAATGCGTGAGAACTGCTGCATTGTCCCTTGATCAACCTTATTAATCAGATTTACCACATTTTATAAGATCCTGGCATGGATAATCGACAGACCATTACAAAGGTTTAAAGATTCATTTCATTTTCATAAAGCTTCATATTTTAATACAAAAGATATTTTCAGTTCGGGTAACCATAATGTTACAAACCAGAAGGCAGAAAATTAATATTAATATTTGAAAAAGGGTACAAATTTCTTAACTACTAGGTATTATTCAATTAAATTCATTAAATCATTGTAAATAAAGGGAAACTATTGGTATAGATATATACATATATGGGTAACGCAATGTAGGGGTAGACTTAAATAATTTGTATTATAAACGGAATTCATTGGCACTCAGATTTTAGACTTCTCTTAAATTTTATTCAAACTAAGACAAAAGTACATTTTATGCTTTGAGAACGGGATCAAATATAGATAACTATAAATATGTATAAACGTATTCATACTGTCCAGCATGAACACAAATTGTAATAAAATTACCACATTCTTTTGTTTTTAGTCACTCCGCCATAAACTTTATATTGCGTATCGTTGGGCCCTAATGAAGACGTATGTGTTGGTGTTGGCTATTTTAGATATTAAAATTAATTAAATACTTATCAACAATAACTAATTCGAAAATAACCGTTCATATCTATCAGCCAGTTGTCTCAGTTTGCATGATTATTAATTTAAGTTAATTGTATGATTATTGTATTATTAAATTCTACGGTCAATAGAACAATATTACTAAATATTTGAAAAGCATTATTGCAGAAAGAAAATCAAATAAAAAGGGGACTTCATGGTGCATTTACATTGCACAATTCCTAGCCATTAGCGAGGAGTGCTTTTAAAGTTTCACATTCACTGAATCACAATGCTGACATATATGCGTTGGCGGATGTTAATGGAACTATGAATTTCTTAGTATTTATATAAACTTAGACTGCGTGGGGATCCAATGATGAATGGGTTAGTCCGAGTTAGTCTGTGGCGCTTCGGAAATCGTCTCGAGGAGTTGAAAGGTCACTCGGCGATATATATGACTCGGGTTCACAATGTAGACTCTTGATTAGACACGAGAGCCAATTCTATAGCCGCGGCCAGCCTATCTGTTCCAAGTGGAAGGGACATCACCTTCAGTAAAACTGTACACAGTCCTTTTGACCATAGATGATCCACGAAGAGGGATGAAAATTCACCCAACCACTTCAATATAATATCTCAACAAATATCCCAAATGGAATAATTAATTCGCTTGCTCTTCTAAAATTCTCTGCGCGTAAAAGCAGGTACAAACATAAAGCACGTTTCTTCGAAAACTCTGGGCACGGTAATATCTGCACGTCTGCACTTGCTCATCAAATTTTCTCTAATGCTCGTAGCATCAATAGACGATCGTCTAAGCGCGTTTTCATCAGAGCCTTAGCAGCAGCATTAGGCAGTTCTTAACTGTGCAATCGTACGATTGCCGTTTACGCTCCCCACTGTTCGTAGCTCGAAAGTATGCGTGAGTGTAGTAAAGATACGAGCGCTAAAGCTGTGAAAAACGTTAAAGAGCGGCTAGAGCTTTGAATATCGCTTTGAATAAGAGCGGCTAGAGCTTGGCATCAAAACTATTGGGGTGCCACAAAACATGAATGAACGTAAAACAATTTCCCCCAAAATTCCGCTGGCTACTACAGCACAGAAAATCCTACAAGACATGCTCGAAGAAGGATTATCTGAAGACCTTAAGGAGAAGGAATTATTTCCTGACTTGTATGTCTTTCAGATGATACACACCGAGATTTTTTTTGTTCTCATCGACCAATTCGTAATAATACGGACTTCGCTTCTTATATACTTCTGCAGAAATAAACACAGGTGCTAGTTTCAAACTAAACTTCTTTATGGCATTACTCTGTGTGAAATTTCTAGCACACACTAAGTCTTTAGTTGTGCATTGCGGCAGCGAAGATTGTATCTATGGGTATTTTCTTCGTTTGCTTTATTGAAATTTTCCTTCGCCTTTTTCCTGATTAGTTGCAATGAATCTGGGCTCTCTATTCTGGTGTCGTCATTTAACAGGTCTAGCTTATGTAAGAGCGCGTAATCTTTCCCGTTCGAAATCATTGTTTGATCGAGGAGCGTTTTCCTCAATATCGTTGTTCAAGGATGGGGGTGTGTCAATCTCCAAGTGAGCTAATTAACTCGATGCGAAGAAATCTGCTGGAATCCAATAATAGTCCGAAAAGTCGAGGGGGTTCAGTTGAGTGCTAGCCAATGACTATTTATTTGGTTTCTAAGTGCATGAGCACTGAGCATAAGCGGGCTTCTGTGTGGTGAATTCAATTACAAATTTAGTGGAAGAGCGTAACAAAGAGAGTAAAAATGAGCGTAAGGTACTACAAGGCGAGGGTCATTTAAGTGATTATTATATTATATTATGGCCTTATGAGTTTGATCGAACATCCCGGCCCCGTTGAAAGGATTGCTTTCAAACTACCGGAAGAATTGCCAACTTGTGTACTGGCCTGCAGCAAGTTCCATTCGCGGTGCGGAGGTGCACCACGCGTACACGACCATCCCTTCCGAGCACTGTAGACTGCACTCGGCCTAGTTTCCAGCGTAGTGGGGGCAGGTTGTCCTCATGAATGATGACCATTGTGCCCTCAGTGAGATTCGTTGAGGGTGCTGTCCATTTCGTGCGAGATCGCAATTCGTTGACGTAATCCATCGACCATTGCTGCCAAAACCGTTGCTTGACGGCGGTGATCATGTCGTAGCGGTCCAAATTCGACAACTTGACGTTTTCGAGGGATCTCTCAGGCAACTAACGCAATGATTCGCCAACCAAGAGGTGACCAGCCGTAAGAGCGTTGAAGTCGTTCGGGTCTGACGAGAGTGGTGATATCGGGCGCGAGTTAAGGATGGCTTCTATCTCCACTACGACGGTGCTCAGTTCTTCAAACGTAAACCTTGTGTTTGCCAATGTTCGATTCAAGAGCCCTTTCGCACTCTTGACGGCCGCTTCCCAAAGGCCTCCGAAGTGAGGTGCCCTGGGAGGAATAAAGTGGAAATTAATAAAATCTGTGGCGCAAAATCTATAAATTTCATCTTGGGTCTCCTTTTTGAACATAAACCTTTTGAGTTCAAGCAGTTGATTTGATGCCCCGACAAAATTAGTGGCATTATCGCAGAAAATGTCTGCCGGGAATTTTCGACGACCTCCCATCCGCTTCAATGCATTCAAGAACGCCTTCGTTGATAAGTCCGAAACTACTTCAATGTGAACGGCTTTGGTGAGAAGGCAAACGAACACGGCCAAGTACGATTTTGTAGGCCCCTTTCCTCGAATCCGTAGATAGGTATTAATGGGTCCACAAAAATCCACTCCACAGCGTTCAAACGGTCGGGCAGGAGAGAGTCGAGATGGTGGTAATGAGCCCATAAGTTGGTGTAGCAGCTTTGGTCTGTAGCGAACACAGTGTACACAGGAGCGGACAATTCGACGTGCCAAGTCTCTGGCATTAACGATCCAGTATTCCAAACGAATGAGAGCGAATAAGGCCTTAGGGCCAGCGTGATAGTTGCGAATATGCAAGTGACGAATATAATTCCAAACAAGTTTAGACTGGCTAGGCAGCAGCAACGGATGTTTTTGACCGTCTGGTAGGTCTGAATATACCAATCGTCCACCAACCTTGACGAGCTCGAATCCATTTACGAGTTCTAAAAAGGGGAGTAAGAAACTTCAAACTACTCTTCAATGGTTTTTGCTTCTGAAGTAAACGAATATCTTCTGTGAAATGAGTTTGTTGAATGTTCCAAATAAGGCAGTGCGACGCAAAACGAAGCTCATTTGGTGTCGGTGAGGATGTGGTAGGCGTCGATTGCTTCCGACATCTCTTTATGAACCTTACCATCCAGGCAATGAGACGAAGACTATGACTGTACGAGCTGACATTATCGACTATCTCGAGGATATAATTTCTCTCCTGTACCGCGGTGAACATGCTTTTCCACTTCTCCGAGTTGACCACGTCCATGTCAATGACAAGCTGTTTACTGCTGGTGGGCCATTTCAACGAATCTTCCAGCAGAAATAAGGGACCAGAAAACCATGTCGATTTGATAAGCTCGCTAACGTTGCAGCCTCGCGACAGAAGATCAGCTGGATTTTGATATGTTGGGACGTAGCGCCACTTCCCACCAGACGTCATCTCCTGAATGTCAGAAACCCTATTCCCAACAAAGGTCGATAAGGTTGAGTGTTGTTGCAGCCAATGCAATACGAGCTGTGAGTCGCTCCAAAAATATGACGTGATGTTGTGTTCAGAGAATATATCCTTGATTTTGTAGAACAGCTGAGACAGCAAATGTGCGCCGCACAGTTCAAGCTTCGGAAGAGACTGTTTCTTCACTGGTGCTACTCTCGACTTAGACGTGAACAATTTCACTGCGACCTGTCCTAGCGAATTCTCAGTGCGCACATAAATACAGCAGCCGTATGCCCGAATCGAGGCATCGCAAAATCCATGCAGTTGAATAGTCCTGGCGTCGGGCTGCAAACAAAACCGCGGTACCGATAGTGACGAGAGTGAATTCAATGACTCCAAACAGTTGCTCCATGCATTGCTTAGAGTCTGTTAAATAGACTCGTCCCAACCCAGTTCTAACAGCCACAACTCCTGAAGAATAATCTTAGCGACGATGACTAGCGGCGACAGCAGACCGATTGGATCGAATAGCGATGATGCAGTGGATAAGATTGTTCGTTTTGTGTTGGTGGCAAAGATTTCCTTGGGAGTGAAGGTAAAGCTAAATACATCAATTTGTTGATGCCACGTTACGCCGAGTGTGCTACTACTCTCATTGTCTGATGTGTTTAGTTTCTTAATAGAGTCATCTTCCATCACGACTGGATGATTGAAATGCCATTTGCATAAGGGAAACTGACCATAAGCGAGGGTAGCTGTGATGTCTGTTTTGAGTTTGAGAAGAGTTTCTATTTCATCAGCCTCTCCCAGAAGATCATCAACATAAAACGCCTTTTTAACAGCCGCAGCTCCTAAGGGCCACATATCCTTACAATCATCCGCCAAGTGATGCAAACTACGAGTTGCGAGGTATGGGGCGGACGCGGTCCCATATGTTACGGTATTGAGTTGATAGGTTTGAAGATCGGCATTTGGGGACGTTCGCCACAAAATATACTGGAATTTTCGATCCTTCTCCCCCACAGGCACCTGTCTATACATCTTAGTGACGTCAGCAGTGATGCCGAACCTATGCATGCGGAATCGTAGCAATTGCAGGTACAAATCATCCTGAATGGTCGGACCGACTAACAGAATATCGTTAAGTGACTTCTGCGATGTTGTACGGCAAGAAGCGTCAAATACGACTCTGAGCTTCGTCGAGGTGCTGCTTGGCTTGAGAACGAAATGGTGAGGAATGTAATAATGTGGTTCCTCTAAGTTTGGCTTCGGTACTATGGACATGTGACCAAGACTTTCATATTCCTGCATAAACGATAGATACTGCGAGCGAATCTCCGGTAAACGAGCAAGACGTCTCTCAATGGCATAAAATCGATTACGAGCTGTATCGACTGAATTTCCAAGACAGTTTGGGTCTTCTTGGAATGGCAAGCGCACGACAATTCGCCCACTGGCATCCTTCTGTGTTGTATCCCTATAGTGTTCCTCACAGCGACGATGAGTTGGGAGACTTTTAGCTCTTGAATCGCCGATTAAGTCAACCTTCCATAACTGCTGTAAGTTTTTGTCGATCGCCTCTTCTACAGTCACCAAGCACAACGATGGCTGTATATTCTGCTGGCGTTGGTACCTCCCAGCAACAACCCAACCGAACAGAGTCTTCTGCCACGTGGGAAGATTGGGACCAATGCGAATCTGGCCAACAGCAAGAGCTCCATAGAAGGCTTCGGTTCCCAATAACAAATCAATGCGCCTAGACCTAAGAACGATTCATCTGCCAGTGGAGTATTGGCAGGTAGGTTCCAATTTGATATGTCGATCTCACTATCTGGCTGGTAGGCAATGTGAGAGGTTATTCCGAACTGGAGAGTTAGCTGATAGCCAGATGTGCGCGACTTAATAGAAGTCGTCGTACGAGCTTTAAGGTTAGTAAGGGACTCTCCGATACTGCGGATTCCGATGTGGTGCCTTTCACGACGAAGGCGAAGTTTTTGAGCGAAGTTCTCGGTTACAAAATTAACCTGCGAACACGAATCAAGCAATGCTCTACCAAGTTTGTATTCACCTGAGACATCCTTGACCAATACCATCGCTGTCGCTAACAGTATCTGATCCTCTGCTGCTACTTCCATGTGCGAATGAGACGCTGCTTGATGAGACTGACTAGCAGTAGGTGGCCAGGAGGGTAGCGATGATTGTGTTTGTTGTGCTGGAGTTGAAGTTTGTCCTTCTGACGATTGTGGTGTTTGTTGCGGCTGAGAGTGATGCAAGGTTGAATGAAGATTCCGATTACAGGTACGGCAACGATGAGTCGATGAGCATTGTGCCACTCTATGGCCGTTTCCAAGACAATTGATTCAGAGACCGAGGCGTTTCACATTATCGAACCGTTGATTGCTGTTCATAGCCTTGAACTGCGAACAGTTCGTAATTTTATGACCAGAACTAGAACAAAGGGTACAAGACAAATTAGTAATGGCAAACGATGAGGTTGTATGGTGATTTGAATGACGATTGGACTTATTGGTTTCAGCCTTTCGTTGCGACGAAGTACCAGCCGAGGTTCCAGACGAATGGAGAAACTGACAGTGGCGTTCCAACAACTGTGTGCATTTTAGCCAGGTCGGCAGAGTCTTGTAGTCCAGCGATTCCTTCCACTTAATCCGAGTTGGCTGATCACACTTCTCCATAACTATATATATGAGCATGGCTTGAGCAATATTCTCAGGTTTGCCGATGGATTCCAAAGAGCTGAAGATAGCGGAGGCTTTATCCACTAAACTACGAAGCTGCTGACTGTTAGCCCTTTCCACAGGTTGTAGTGCAAACAATGATTCGATTCCTTCTAGAAAAATAAGAGTAGAATTGTCATAACGTTCTTTGAGTTTTTCAAGAGCCTTCGGATAGTTTTCGCTGGTAACCTGGAATGCCTGAACTGTGTCTAACGCCGGCCCCTTTAGGCAGGTCAGCAAATAATTAAACCTTTCTATGTTAGACAGTCCAGACTCACGCACAATAAGTTGATCGAACGAATTTATGAAATTCTTATAATTCGCATAAGTGCCGTCAAACGTAGGCAGCGACAACCTCGGCAACGATGACCGCACTGGCGGCGGGTGGTGATCCGGCGTCAATATGCTAGCGTTCAGATCTCCTCCTAGTTTTTCCTTTATGGATAGCTTTATTGCTATGTAGGTATCTTTCAAGTCCGCACGTCCTTCATCGTTCGGACTAAGATCCTCGATGTCAGATTGAACGTTTAGAATTTTCTTGAAATACGTTTCCAAGATGCTCAAGCGATAGCGAAGCTCATCATTACAAATTGGGTTTTCCGATTTGTCTTCCACCACAGATTTGATACGAGAAATATTGCGCTTTATATTGCTCCGTTTGCGTTTCAAATCTTCGAGCGTCGTCATTTTGTTGTGTAGTGTAAATTACACGCACACAGAACTAGAGATTCCAAATTCAAATGCACGCAACAACAGCAAGCAGGCACCAGATCAGCAGCAGCAAGAGAACAAATTTAGAAGCGAGCGACGGCGACAAAAAAAAGGGTTGAGCGCAATTCCAGTCCAGAGAGTGAGCAAAAATTCCAACGACGGCAACGAAAGCGAAAGTGAAGCAGAGAAATTCGAAGAGATAGATAACTGCGTTGACCGATGGACCACAGCAGGTAGCAGCAATGCAAACGAAACGAGAGCGCAAGCGCCGTTAAATGCGATGTGGGTGATAAGCGAATGATAGAATTAAGCGAGAATGGCGAGAGCACAGTGAGAGGTTGATGAAATTTTCAGAAATTTCGATGGCGACTGCGAGACGAAACGAAAGTGTAGTTGTTGCACTTGCAAATTATGTACCGACGAAGCTGTTTGATGGAATATACATAAAATGCGAGTAATTTAATTGTTAACAGAATTAACACACGAGCCCCACGTTGGGCGCCAAAATGTTTGATCGAGGAGCGTTTTCCTCAATATCGTTGTTCAAGGATGGGGGTGTGTCAATCTCCAAGTGAGCTAATTAACTCGATGCGAAGAAATCTGCTGGAATCCAATAATAATCCGAAAAGTCGAGGGCGTTCAGTTGAGTGCTAGCCAATGACTATTTATTTGGTTTCTAAGTGCATGAGCACTGAGCATAAGCGGGCTTCTGTGTGGTGAATTCAATTACAAATTTAGTGCAAGAGCGTAACAAAGAGAGTAAAAACGAGAAGGAACGTGTGAGTCGCTTCTGGGGACGCGACTCTACTTATACCCGTACAAAAATTTTTTACATTTTACATTTTTTTGCTACATATGATATCTACATCTACATATACAATGTATATTCTACATCTAACATGTAGACTGTACATGTTCCAATTATATTCTACATCTCCTCCGCTGGGGTTGCTCGCGCACTGAACGCAGCAGAGTGTGCGAGCGAGAAGGAAAATGAGTTGTGATATCGTTTGCAGGAGGGCGGGCAGGGGAAGCAACAGAAAATTAATTTCTTCATTCTGGCTATAATTATGATCCGATCTGATTCAGATTTGGCAATCTGGTAGATATGGGCATCTCTACGATACTACGTTTTTAGTTTTATCGTATCTTTAAAATTGTGCCTGCCACAGATTTTCGTCCTTTGTGGGGGCGGAAGGAGGCGGGGCGAAATTTTGAAATACACTTGTAGCAGTGTGATATCACATGAGTCTGGAAACGAAATTTGGTTACCCTAACTCTTATAGTCTCTGAGATCCAGGCGCTCAACAAGACGGACGGACGGACGAACGGACGGACAGACAGACATGGCCATATCGACTCGGCTATTGATGCTGATCAAGAATATATATACTTTATGGGGTCGGAAACGTTTCCTTCTCTGCGTTACACACATCCACTTTTACCACAGTAGCTATTATATAGGCACTCAACTATAGGACAGTGTTGGGAATACAATACAGAGAAGGAATTTAAACATAATAGTAAAAAAAGGTTTAAGGTCAACGAGATCCTTTTACAGGTAAATGCTTTGGAAAAAAACTACCTCTAAACTATCACATCAGATATAGTTCAAGGAGATGAAAAACCTGTTTGACAGTGAGAGGAAGGATCAAAGGGTAGAACTCGTTTAGAGAGAGAGAGAGGGAGAATGTAAGGATTGATTTTGATTTGTCACAATTTTCAGGTAAAAAAAAAATCGATATTGATTTTACAGAATTTCCAGAGGAGAAAAGAACTTAGTTCACATTTTCACCGATAGGTGGCGCCACCAAGTAGTAATGAAATGGTCCCTTCTACGTGTTGCGAGTAAATCCTAAATTCGCAACATGTTGCTTAAGGATGTGAAACATGATATTTGATTCAACAACCCTATTCTCAGCAACATGTGGTTTTCAAATAAATGGGTTCAGTTTCTGATATTTACCATGATCATGTTGAAATAAAATAATTTATAAAAATATATATGGTTTTAGTTTCTGATATTTACCATAATCATATCCTTCAAGAGTAGAGTTACCTATATTTATATATAGGATGTGCAATCAATGAATAAAAGTATAAGATGAATGCAAAGAGAACTTATTATAGTAAATATACGAAGAAGGTCCCTTTTCATTACTACTTGGTGGCGCCACCTATCGGTGAAAATGTGAACTAAGTTCTTTTCTCCTCTGGAAATTCTGTAAAATCAATATCGATTTTTTTTTTACCTGAAAATTGTGACAAATCAAAATCAATCCTTACATTCTCCCTCTCTCTCTCTCTCTAAACGAGTTCTACCCTTTGATCCTTCCTCTCACTCAGGCTCTTCGAAAACACTGTCAAACAGGTTTTTCATCTCCTTGAACTATATCTGATGTGATAGTTTAGAGGTAGTTTTTTTCCAAAGCATTTACCTGTAAAAGGATCTCGTTGACCTTAAACCTTTTTTTACTATTATGTTTAAATTCCTTCTCTGTATTGTATTCCCAACACTGTCCTATAGTTGAGTGCCTATATAATAGCTACTCACAGCTATAAGCTATTACAGAAACTAGTAAACTGTATACAAAGATGGATAACCTAGAGGTCATTTTATTGAGTCGCAACCTGAGGAAAACCATAAATCTGGATTCTCAGCCAGACTCTGTGGACCTGTCACTGATTTTTAGAATTAAAACCCAAAATTTCTTGAGAGGAATTGGAATCCTATTAATGAGATTAAATGGGATGATGATAGTGAGGATGATGACCTCATGATATCATCACAATACATTTTTGAGGAATATGTCGGTGAGGACTCCATGACTGAAACGCCATTCGTTTTTCCGGATGATGATCATATTTTCGATTTGGTCGATGATCAAGACTGCGGTGAAAGGGATCGACTCAGGGATCTACTTCGGGATGAAGATGACGCTGAGTTAATAGCGGCGTTGGAAAGAACTGAGGCTGGATTTAAATAAGGCGAGAAAGCATATGTATAATAAAAATATTCGATGTATTTTTCTAATCATAATATTATATACATACATACATAGGTATAATAAATAGAATACTACATTTAAGAAATTTATTTTCAATGTTTCCTTACTTCTGATTGGGTGAATTTCACTTCCTACTATTACATGTTACATCCCCAGAGAATCATAGGATTCGTTTGAAACAGGTTTTCCAAGCGAGGATTACACAAAAGAATAAGTGCATTTCAGGTATAGGTACCTGGTATTGAATGTATTTATTGGTTGAATTTCACATCCTATTATTACATAGTCAGCAGAAGAAATCGTTTTGAAACCGGTTTTAAACGAGTACTGAACCTGTTGAATACAAAAGACTGAGTAGGCGTTAGGCAGATAAATAGAACGCTTTTTATGAAAAACTCTTAGTTCTCTTCTAATAGTGAAAGTGATCAAACAAAATATAAAAATTTCAAAATGAATCCCGAAATCGCGTGCACTATGTGTTCAGAGTTTGTTAAATTAACAGAGTTCGCCTCTCACTACGACAGTTGCGTAGGACTGCGGATTCCGATTGAGTGCAATCTATGCTATAAATCCTTAGAGGAACAGAGATCGACTCTCATTATGAGAGTTGCTTAGGTCCCCAGAAAAAAGTTGAGTGCGATCTATGTTTGAATTTCTCGACTTAGCAGAGCTAGACTCTCATTATGAGGTATGTTCTGCTCAAAGAAATGCTTTCAACGTGCTAATGAGGAAATCTTCTTCGACAACTGACCTCCGAGAACAGTCAACTTCAAGATCTTCAAAACGGCCTAGAATGAATGCACCAGCGGAAAACATTGACTGTGCATATGCGGTGAGAGTTACACTCCCTCGAAGGAAAAGCGCCATATTATGTCTGAAAAGCATAAGAATGCCGCTGCAGACCAAATACATAACAATCCTAATATTATCAACCTGGCATCAAACTCGAAATTTCCCATAAAATCATATCGGGTTCAATCCAGTAAAAGTAATCGGATTGACTTAAAAGATTTTTATAATGATTGTAAAAATGATATAATCAATTTACTTAATTGTTGTTTGAGCGAGTACAGAGCCGTAAAGTTCAATTTAAAAGTATATGGTCTGTATGTCAAGCAAACTGATGATGAAACCTTGACAGAAACAATGAAGCATTTCATAACTTCATACAAACCCATATATGAGCAAGAGTTCATTGATGAACACTTAAATAACGCTCTGGAAAACCTTATAACTTTAAGCAGCGAATTCCAGGAGAAGGATTCAGGTTGGGCTATAAAAAATTTTAAATATTTTGAGTTAACAATAATTAAACTGGAACACATCCCTGCAAGGGGGTATATAGAAGCTCTTAAAAAAATAAAATCACGAAATGCTATCATCAATGTTAAAAATGTAGATGATTTTTGTTTCAAGTGGTGTATTTTAGCATCATTAGCATATAAAAGACATGCAGAAACTACATTTACAAGATCAGTTGAAAAAAGGTTGGCTCGAGACAAATTAGCAATCCCATCAAGCTATCGCATTTTAAACATAAACCAGGAAATAATTCATTATAACGGTTTTAGACTCGATTTTTCTGAGATTGAGTTTCCAATAACAAGCAAAGGAATAAAGCGATTCGAAAAAGCCAATGAGGATTTCAGCATCAATATATATGAAATTGATGATAATGGTAAAAACGTTGTGGGACCCACAGTGAGGACTAATAAAATTCGTCCTAATCATATAAACTTGCTAGGCATCAATAGTGATATGCAAATGATGCATTATGCCTATATAACGTGCATGAAGAAGTTATGCTATTCCCAACATAGTAAATCTCATAGTGCAGCATATTTTTGCGATAACTGTTTGCAATTTTATAGTACTACAAATACTATTCACGACACTAAGGAGTGTGGAAAAGTTGTGGCTCTATATCCAGAACCCAATACTAAAACCATATTTAAAAGTTGGTCGAAAAAACTTTCACCCCAGTCGTAATTTATGCTGACATCGAAGCTGTTTTGGAAAATTTCCATAGAAATCTTAATGATCCCTCCAAATCATCGACTACTATGGCGCAGAGGCATACAGCATGTGCAGTTTCATTTTATGTTGCACATAAATACAATCTCATCTAAATGAGATGTGGACATATGAAGGTAAATATTATAAAATAAATAAATAAATACAAATAAACTCTAAGCATTACGACTTCGTTATTTCAGGACCTGATTGTATTGAAAAATTCTGTCAAGTGCTTAGGGCTAAAACTGATGGCCTTTATGAGAAGTACTGGAAATCTAGTAAAAAGCCCATATATGAATTCAATATTTGGGATGAAGACTGTCAGGAATACGAAGCGTGCTGTGCCTGCGATGAGCAAATTTTGGTTGATGATCGTGAAAAATACTTCAATCAATTCACGGGCCAATATGTAGGGCCTATTCATAAGGTCTGTAAGCAAACATTTAGATTAAGCGATCCCTTTTCCCTGTAGTGTGTCACAACTTGTCTCGATATGACATCCACTTATTTGTAACATCGATAAGAGATGAATTGAAACCCATTCCTTGCAATAAAGAGTTATATATTGCGTTAACTCAAACTTGCAAGCTTGATTCACATCTTCATCAATATAAAATAAGATACATAGATTCAAATAGATTTTTAAATTCGAGCTTAGAAAAACTTGCTAGCTATATGATGTATCCAATTTCAAAATATTGAACAGCAAATATCAAAACGAAAAATTTGACATGCTACGAAGAAAAGGAGTATTTCCCTATGACTATTTAGATAGTTTTCAAAAATTTGAGGAATCCCAGCTCCCTTCAAGGGAATATTTTTATAATTCTCTGAACGATGAGGAATGTAGCGTGGAAGATTATAACTTTGCTCAGAGCGTGGGAGAATGTTTAACTGTACTAGTATTAGAGATTACTTAAAATTATACTTGGAAAGCGATGTTCTAATTTTGCCGATGTATTCGAAAATTTTAGAACTCTTTGTTCATGAGTATACAGACTAGATCCCATTAATTATGTTACTGCTCCTTCAGTTTCATGGGATGCAATGCTTAAATACACAAAGATAGAATTGGAACTTATAAGTGATCCTGATATTTATAACTTTTTAAAAACTGCAGTCCGGGGAGGGTTGACTCAATGTACCCAAAGGATCGCTACAGCAAATAACAAATACTTAAATGACAAATTCAAGTCTAGCGATCCTATAAACTACCTGACATATATTGACGCCAACAATTTATATGGATGGGCTATGAGTCAACCACTTCCATATTCCAATTTTAAATTTCCTAAGTAATAATGAAATTTTATCTTTCAACGCTCTTAATATATCAGCCAGAGGTAATAAGGAGACATATTAGAATAGATCTGAAATATCCTAAAAATGTTCATAA